>NW_023405440.1:0-84502 GCF_013141755.1 Anopheles stephensi | reverse complement strand
TAAAATTGTAAATATTAGCACTTTTTACTTAATTTAGCCTGAAAGTGTTTATTTACGTATGAAATGCTGTTAAAATTGTAAATATTAGCACTTTTTTACTTAATTAGCCTGAAAAAGTGTCTTATTTTACGTATGAAATGCTGTTAAAATTTGTAAATATTAGCACTTTTTACTTAATTTAGCCTGAAAGTGTCTTATTTTACGTATGAAATGCTGTTAAAATTGTAAATATTAGCACTTTTTTACTTAATTTAGCCTGAAAGTGTCTTATTTTTCGTATGAAATGCTGTTAAAATTATAAATATTAGCACTTTTTACTTAATTTAGCCTGAAAGTGTCTTATTTTACGTATGAAATGCTGTTAAAATTGTAAATATTAGCACTTTTTACTTAATTTAGCCTGAAAGTGTCTTATTTTACGTATGAAATGCTGTTATAAATTATAAATATTAGCACTTTTTACTTAATTTAGCCTGAAAGTGTCTTATTTTACGTATGAAATGCTGTTAAAATTGTAAATATTAGCACTTTTTACTTAATTTAGCCTGAAAGTGTCTTATTTTACGTATGAAATGCTGTTAAAATTGTAAATATTAGCACTTTTTACTTAATTTAGCCTGAAAGTGTCTTATTTTACGTATGAAATGCTGTTAAAATTGTAAATATTAGCACTTTTTACTTAATTTAGCCTGAAAGTGTCTTTTTTACGTATGAAATGCTGTTAAAATTGTAAATATTAGCACTTTTTACTTAATTTAGCCTGAAAGTGTCTTATTTTACGTATGAAATGCGTGTTAAAATTGTAAATATTAGCACTTTTTACTTAATTTAGCCTGAAAGTGTCTTATTTTACGTATGAAATGCGGTTTTAAAATTGTAAATATTAGCACTTTTTACTTAATTTAGCCTGAAAGTGTCTTATTTTACGTATGAAATGCTGTTAAAATTGTAAATATTAGCACTTTTTACTTAATTTAGCCTGAAAGTGTCTTATTTTACGTATGAAATGCTGTTAAAATGTAAATATTAGCACTTTACTTAATTTAGCCTGAAAGTGTCTTATTTTACGTATGAAATGCTGTTTAAAATTGTAAATATTAGCACTTTTTACTTAATTTAGCCTGAAAGTGTCTTATTTTACGTATGAAATGCTGTTAAAATTGTAAATATTAGCACTTTTTACTTAATTTAGCCTGAAAGTGTCTTATTTTACGTATGAAATGCTGTTTAAAATTGTAAATATTAGCACTTTTTACTTAATTTAGCCTGAAAGTGTCTTATTTTACGTATGAAATGCTGTTAAAATTGTAAATATTAGCACTTTTTACTTAATTTAGCCTGAAAGTGTCTTATTTTACGTATGAAATGCTGTTAAAATTGTAAATATTAGCACTTTTTACTTAATTTAGCCTGAAAGTGTCTTATTTTACGTATGAAATGCTGTTAAAATTGTAAATATTAGCACTTTTTACTTAATTTAGCCTGAAAGTGTCTTATTTTACGTATGAAATGTGGTTAAAATTGTAAATATTAGCACTTTTTACTTAATTTAGCCTGAAAGTGTCTTATTTTACGTATGAAATGCTGTTAAAATTGTAAATATTAGCACTTTTTACTTAATTTAGCCTGAAAGTGTCTTATTTTACGTATGAAATGCTGTTTAAAATTGTTAATATTAGCACTTTTTAATTTTAGCCTGAAAGTGTCTTATTATTATAAATGCTTTTGTTAAAATATTAGCACTTTTATCTTAGCCTGAAAGTGTTATTTTACGTATGAAATGCTTTGTTAAAATTGTAAATATTAGTTTTTTACTTAATTTTAGCCTGAAAGTGTCTTATTTTACGTATGAAATGCTGTTAAAATTGTAAATATTAGCACTTTTACTTAATTTAGCCTGAAAGTGTCTTATTTTACGTATGAAATGCTGTTAAAATTGTAATATTAGCACTTTTTATATTTAGCCTGAAAGTGTCTTATTTTACGTATGAAATGCTGTTAAAAATAAATATAGCACTTTTTACTTAATTTAGCCTGAAAGTGTCTTATTTTACGTATGAAATGCTGTTAAAATTTATAATAGCACTTTTTACTTAGCCTGAAAGTGTCTTATTTACGTATGAAATGCTGTTAAAATTGTAAATATTAGCACTTTTTACTTAATTTAGTGTCTTATTTTACGTATGAAATGCTGTTAAAATTGTAAATATTAGCACTTTACTAATTTAGCCTGAAAGTGTCTTATTTTACGTATGAAATGCTGTTAAAATTGTAAATATTAGCACTTTTTACTTAATTTAGCCTGAAAGTGTCTTATTTTACGTATGAAATGCTGTTAAAATTGTAAATATTAGCACTTTTTACTTAATTTAGCCTGAAAGTGTCTTATTTTACGTATGAAATGCTGTTAAAATTATAAATATTAGCACTTTTTACTTAATTTAGCCTGAAAGTGTCTTATTTTACGTATGAAATGCTGTTAAAATTGTAAATATTAGCACTTTTACTTAATTTAGCCTGAAAGTGTCTTATTTTACGTATGAAATGCTGTTTAAAATTGTAAATATTAGCACTTTTTACTTAATTTAGCCTGAAAGTGTCTTATTTTACGTATGAAATGCTGTTAAAATTGTAAATATTAGCACTTTTTACTTAATTTAGCCTGAAAGTGTCTTATTTTACGTATGAATGCGGTTAAAATTGTAAATATTAGCACTTTTTACTTAATTTAGCCTGAAAGTGTCTTATTTTACGTATGAAATGCTGTTAAAATTGTAAATATTAGCACTTTTACTTAATTAGCCTGAAAGTGTCTTATTTTACGTATGAAATGCGGTTAAAATTGTAAATATTAGCACTTTTTTACTTAATTTAGCCTGAAAGTGTCTTATTTTACGTATGAAATGCTGTTAAATTGTAAATATTAGCACTTTTTACTTAATTTAGCCTGAAAGTGTCTTATTTTACGTATGAAATACTGGTTTAAAATTGTAAATATTAGCACTTTTTACTTAATTTAGCCTGAAAGTGTCTTATTTTACGTATGAAATGCTGTTAAATTGTAAATATTAGCACTTTTTACTTAATTTAGCCTGAAAGTGTCTTATTTTACGTATGAAATGCTGTTAAAATTGTAAATATTAGCACTTTTTACTTAATTTAGCCTGAAAGTGTCTTATTTTACGTATGAAATGCTGTTAAAATTGTAAATATTAGCACTTTTTACTTAATTTAGCCTGAAAGTGTCTTATTTTACGTATGAAATGCTGTTAAAATTGTAAATATTAGCACTTTTTACTTAATTTAGCCTGAAAGTGTCTTATTTTACGTATGAAATGCTGTTAAAATTGTAAATATTAGCACTTTTTACTTAATTTAGCCTGAAAGTGTCTTATTTTACGTATGAAATGCGGTTAAAATTGTAAATATTAGCACTTTTTACTTAATTTAGCCTGAAAGTGTCTTATTTTACGTATGAAATGCTGTTAAAATGTAAATATTAGCACTTTTTACTTAATTTAGCCTGAAAGTGTCTTATTTTACGTATGAAATGCTGTTAAAATTGTAAATATTAGCACTTTTTACTTAATTTAGCCTGAAAGTGTCTTTTTTTACGTATGAAATGCTGTTTAAATTTGTAAATATTAGCACTTTTTACTTAATTTAGCCTGAAAGTGTCTTATTTTACGTATGAAATGCTGTTAAAATTATAAATATTAGCACTTTTTACTTAATTTAGCCTGAAAGTGTCTTATTTTACGTATGAAATGCTGTTAAAATTGTAAATATTAGCACTTTTTACTTAATTTAGCCTGAAAGTGTCTTATTTTACGTATGAAATGCTGTTAAAATTGTAAATATTAGCACTTTTTACTTAATTTAGCCTGAAAGTGTCTTATTTTACGTATGAAATGCTGTTAAAATTGTAAATATTAGCACTTTTTACTTAATTTAGCCTGAAAGTGTCTTATTTTACGTATGAAATGCTGTTAAATTGTAAATATTAGCACTTTTTACTTAATTTAGCCTGAAAGTGTCTTATTTTACGTATGAAATGCTGTTAAAATTGTAAATATTAGCACTTTTTACTTAATTTAGCCTGAAAGTGTCTTATTTTACGTATGAAATGCTGTTAAATTGTAAATATTAGCACTTTTTACTTAATTTAGCCTGAAAGTGTCTTATTTTACGTATGAAATGCTGTTAAAATTGTAAATATTAGCACTTTTTACTTAATTTAGCCTGAAAGTGTCTTATTTTACGTATGAAATGCTGTTAAAATTGTAAATATTAGCACTTTTTACTTAATTTAGCCTGAAAGTGTCTTATTTTACGTATGAAATGCTGTTAAAATTGTAAATATTAGCACTTTTTACTTAATTTAGCCTGAAAGTGTCTTATTTTACGTATGAAATGCTGTTTAAATTGTAAATATTAGCACTTTTTACTTAATTTAGCCTGAAAGTGTCTTATTTTACGTATGAAATGCTGTTAAAATTGTAAATATTAGCACTTTTTACTTAATTTAGCCTGAAAGTGTCTTATTTTACGTATGAAATGCTGTTAAAATTGTAAATATTAGCACTTTTTACTTAATTTAGCCTGAAAGTGTCTTATTTTACGTATGAAATGCTGTTAAAATTGTTAAAAATAGCACTTTTTACTTAATTTAGCCTGAAAGTGTCTTATTTTACGTATGAAATGCTGTTAAAATTAAATATTAGCACTTTTACTTAATTTAGCCTGAAAGTGTCTTATTTTACGTATGAAATGCTGTTAAAATTGTAAATATTAGCACTTTTTACTTAATTTAGCCTGAAAGTGTCTTATTTTACGTATGAAATGCTGTTAAAATTGTAAATATTAGCACTTTTTACTTAATTTAGCCTGAAAGTGTCTTATTTTACGTATGAAATGCTGTTAAAATTGTAAATATTAGCACTTTTTACTTAATTTAGCCTGAAAGTGTCTTATTTTACGTATGAAATGCTGTTAAAATTGTAAATATTAGCACTTTTTACTTAATTTAGCCTGAAAGTGTCTTATTTTACGTATGAAATGCTGTTAAAATTGTAAATATTAGCACTTTTTACTTAATTTAGCCTGAAAGTGTCTTATTTTACGTATGAAATGCTGTTAAAATTGTAAATATTAGCACTTTTTACTTAATTTAGCCTGAAAGTGTCTTATTTTACGTATGAAATGCTGTTAAAATTGTAAATATTAGCACTTTTTTACTTAATTTAGCCTGAAAGTGTCTTATTTTACGTATGAAATGCTGTTAAAATTGTAAATATTAGCACTTTTTACTTAATTTAGCCTGAAAGTGTCTTATTTTACGTATGAAATGCTGTTAAAATTGTAAATATTAGCACTTTTTACTTAATTTAGCCTGAAAGTGTCTTATTTTACGTATGAAATGCTGTTAAAAATTTAAATATTAGCACTTTTTTACTTAATTTAGCCTGAAAGTGTCTTATTTTACGTATGAAATGCTGTTAAAATTAAAATATTAGCACTTTTTACTTAATTTAGCCTGAAAGTGTCTTATTTTACGTATGAAATGCTGTTAAAATTGTAAATATTAGCACTTTTTACTTAATTTAGCCTGAAAGTGTCTTATTTTACGTATGAAATGCTGTTAAAATTGTAAATATTAGCACTTTTACTTAATTTAGCCTGAAAGTGTCTTATTTTACGTATGAAATGCTGTTAAAATTGTAAATATTAGCACTTTTTACTTAATTTAGCCTGAAAGTGTCTTATTTTACGTATGAAATGCTGTTAAAATTGTAAATATTAGCACTTTTTACTTAATTTAGCCTGAAAGTGTCTTATTTTACGTATGAAATGCTGTTAAAATTGTAAATATTAGCACTTTTTACTTAATTTAGCCTGAAAGTGTCTTATTTTACGTATGAAATGCTGTTAAAATTGTAAATATTAGCACTTTTTACTTAATTTAGCCTGAAAGTGTCTTATTTTACGTATGAAATGCTGTTAAAATTGTAAATATTAGCACTTTTTACTTAATTTAGCCTGAAAGTGTCTTATTTTACGTATGAAATGCTGTTAAAATTGTAAATATTAGCACTTTTTACTTAATTTAGCCTGAAAGTGTCTTATTTTACGTATGAAATGCTGTTAAAATTGTAAATATTAGCACTTTTTACTTAATTTAGCCTGAAAGTGTCTTATTTTACGTATGAAATGCTGTTAAAATTGTAAATATTAGCACTTTTTACTTAATTTAGCCTGAAAGTGTCTTATTTTACGTATGAAATGCTGTTAAAATTGTAAATATTAGCACTTTTTACTTAATTTAGCCTGAAAGTGTCTTATTTTACGTATGAAATGCTGTTAAAATTGTAAATATTAGCACTTTTTACTTAATTTAGCCTGAAAGTGTCTTATTTTACGTATGAAATGCTGTTAAAATTGTAAATATTAGCACTTTTTACTTAATTTAGCCTGAAAGTGTCTTATTTTACGTATGAAATGCTGTTAAAATTGTAAATATTAGCACTTTTTACTTAATTTAGCCTGAAAGTGTCTTATTTTACGTATGAAATGCTGTTAAAATTGTAAATATTAGCACTTTTTACTTAATTTAGCCTGAAAGTGTCTTATTTTACGTATGAAATGCTGTTAAAATTGTAAATATTAGCACTTTTTACTTAATTTAGCCTGAAAGTGTCTTATTTTACGTATGAAATGCTGTTAAAATTGTAAATATTAGCACTTTTTACTTAATTTAGCCTGAAAGTGTCTTATTTTACGTATGAAATGCTGTTAAAATTGTAAATATTAGCACTTTTTACTTAATTTAGCCTGAAAGTGTCTTATTTTACGTATGAAATGCTGTTAAAATTGTAAATATTAGCACTTTTTACTTAATTTAGCCTGAAAGTGTCTTATTTTACGTATGAAATGCTGTTAAAATTGTAAATATTAGCACTTTTTACTTAATTTAGCCTGAAAGTGTCTTATTTTACGTATGAAATGCTGTTAAAATTGTAAATATTAGCACTTTTTACTTAATTTAGCCTGAAAGTGTCTTATTTTACGTATGAAATGCTGTTAAAATTGTAAATATTAGCACTTTTTACTTAATTTAGCCTGAAAGTGTCTTATTTTACGTATGAAATGCTGTTAAAATTGTAAATATTAGCACTTTTTACTTAATTTAGCCTGAAAGTGTCTTATTTTACGTATGAAATGCTGTTAAAATTGTAAATATTAGCACTTTTTACTTAATTTAGCCTGAAAGTGTCTTATTTTACGTATGAAATGCTGTTAAAATTGTAAATATTAGCACTTTTTACTTAATTTAGCCTGAAAGTGTCTTATTTTACGTATGAAATGCTGTTAAAATTGTAAATATTAGCACTTTTTACTTAATTTAGCCTGAAAGTGTCTTATTTTACGTATGAAATGCTGTTAAAATTGTAAATATTAGCACTTTTTACTTAATTTAGCCTGAAAGTGTCTTATTTTACGTATGAAATGCTGTTAAAATTGTAAATATTAGCACTTTTTACTTAATTTAGCCTGAAAGTGTCTTATTTTACGTATGAAATGCTGTTAAAATTGTAAATATTAGCACTTTTTACTTAATTTAGCCTGAAAGTGTCTTATTTTACGTATGAAATGCTGTTAAAATTGTAAATATTAGCACTTTTTACTTAATTTAGCCTGAAAGTGTCTTATTTTACGTATGAAATGCTGTTAAAATTGTAAATATTAGCACTTTTTACTTAATTTAGCCTGAAAGTGTCTTATTTTACGTATGAAATGCTGTTAAAATTGTAAATATTAGCACTTTTTACTTAATTTAGCCTGAAAGTGTCTTATTTTACGTATGAAATGCTGTTAAAATTGTAAATATTAGCACTTTTTACTTAATTTAGCCTGAAAGTGTCTTATTTTACGTATGAAATGCTGTTAAAATTGTAAATATTAGCACTTTTTACTTAATTTAGCCTGAAAGTGTCTTATTTTACGTATGAAATGCTGTTAAAATTGTAAATATTAGCACTTTTTACTTAATTTAGCCTGAAAGTGTCTTATTTTACGTATGAAATGCTGTTAAAATTGTAAATATTAGCACTTTTTACTTAATTTAGCCTGAAAGTGTCTTATTTTACGTATGAAATGCTGTTAAAATTGTAAATATTAGCACTTTTTACTTAATTTAGCCTGAAAGTGTCTTATTTTACGTATGAAATGCTGTTAAAATTGTAAATATTAGCACTTTTTACTTAATTTAGCCTGAAAGTGTCTTATTTTACGTATGAAATGCTGTTAAAATTGTAAATATTAGCACTTTTTACTTAATTTAGCCTGAAAGTGTCTTATTTTACGTATGAAATGCTGTTAAAATTGTAAATATTAGCACTTTTTACTTAATTTAGCCTGAAAGTGTCTTATTTTACGTATGAAATGCTGTTAAAATTGTAAATATTAGCACTTTTTACTTAATTTAGCCTGAAAGTGTCTTATTTTACGTATGAAATGCTGTTAAAATTGTAAATATTAGCACTTTTTACTTAATTTAGCCTGAAAGTGTCTTATTTTACGTATGAAATGCTGTTAAAATTGTAAATATTAGCACTTTTTACTTAATTTAGCCTGAAAGTGTCTTATTTTACGTATGAAATGCTGTTAAAATTGTAAATATTAGCACTTTTTACTTAATTTAGCCTGAAAGTGTCTTATTTTACGTATGAAATGCTGTTAAAATTGTAAATATTAGCACTTTTTACTTAATTTAGCCTGAAAGTGTCTTATTTTACGTATGAAATGCTGTTAAAATTGTAAATATTAGCACTTTTTACTTAATTTAGCCTGAAAGTGTCTTATTTTACGTATGAAATGCTGTTAAAATTGTAAATATTAGCACTTTTTACTTAATTTAGCCTGAAAGTGTCTTATTTTACGTATGAAATGCTGTTAAAATTGTAAATATTAGCACTTTTTACTTAATTTAGCCTGAAAGTGTCTTATTTTACGTATGAAATGCTGTTAAAATTGTAAATATTAGCACTTTTTACTTAATTTAGCCTGAAAGTGTCTTATTTTACGTATGAAATGCTGTTAAAATTGTAAATATTAGCACTTTTTACTTAATTTAGCCTGAAAGTGTCTTATTTTACGTATGAAATGCTGTTAAAATTGTAAATATTAGCACTTTTTACTTAATTTAGCCTGAAAGTGTCTTATTTTACGTATGAAATGCTGTTAAAATTGTAAATATTAGCACTTTTTACTTAATTTAGCCTGAAAGTGTCTTATTTTACGTATGAAATGCTGTTAAAATTGTAAATATTAGCACTTTTTACTTAATTTAGCCTGAAAGTGTCTTATTTTACGTATGAAATGCTGTTAAAATTGTAAATATTAGCACTTTTTACTTAATTTAGCCTGAAAGTGTCTTATTTTACGTATGAAATGCTGTTAAAATTGTAAATATTAGCACTTTTTACTTAATTTAGCCTGAAAGTGTCTTATTTTACGTATGAAATGCTGTTAAAATTGTAAATATTAGCACTTTTTACTTAATTTAGCCTGAAAGTGTCTTATTTTACGTATGAAATGCTGTTAAAATTGTAAATATTAGCACTTTTTACTTAATTTAGCCTGAAAGTGTCTTATTTTACGTATGAAATGCTGTTAAAATTGTAAATATTAGCACTTTTTACTTAATTTAGCCTGAAAGTGTCTTATTTTACGTATGAAATGCTGTTAAAATTGTAAATATTAGCACTTTTTACTTAATTTAGCCTGAAAGTGTCTTATTTTACGTATGAAATGCTGTTAAAATTGTAAATATTAGCACTTTTTACTTAATTTAGCCTGAAAGTGTCTTATTTTACGTATGAAATGCTGTTAAAATTGTAAATATTAGCACTTTTTACTTAATTTAGCCTGAAAGTGTCTTATTTTACGTATGAAATGCTGTTAAAATTGTAAATATTAGCACTTTTTACTTAATTTAGCCTGAAAGTGTCTTATTTTACGTATGAAATGCTGTTAAAATTGTAAATATTAGCACTTTTTACTTAATTTAGCCTGAAAGTGTCTTATTTTACGTATGAAATGCTGTTAAAATTGTAAATATTAGCACTTTTTACTTAATTTAGCCTGAAAGTGTCTTATTTTACGTATGAAATGCTGTTAAAATTGTAAATATTAGCACTTTTTACTTAATTTAGCCTGAAAGTGTCTTATTTTACGTATGAAATGCTGTTAAAATTGTAAATATTAGCACTTTTTACTTAATTTAGCCTGAAAGTGTCTTATTTTACGTATGAAATGCTGTTAAAATTGTAAATATTAGCACTTTTTACTTAATTTAGCCTGAAAGTGTCTTATTTTACGTATGAAATGCTGTTAAAATTGTAAATATTAGCACTTTTTACTTAATTTAGCCTGAAAGTGTCTTATTTTACGTATGAAATGCTGTTAAAATTGTAAATATTAGCACTTTTTACTTAATTTAGCCTGAAAGTGTCTTATTTTACGTATGAAATGCTGTTAAAATTGTAAATATTAGCACTTTTTACTTAATTTAGCCTGAAAGTGTCTTATTTTACGTATGAAATGCTGTTAAAATTGTAAATATTAGCACTTTTTACTTAATTTAGCCTGAAAGTGTCTTATTTTACGTATGAAATGCTGTTAAAATTGTAAATATTAGCACTTTTTACTTAATTTAGCCTGAAAGTGTCTTATTTTACGTATGAAATGCTGTTAAAATTGTAAATATTAGCACTTTTTACTTAATTTAGCCTGAAAGTGTCTTATTTTACGTATGAAATGCTGTTAAAATTGTAAATATTAGCACTTTTTACTTAATTTAGCCTGAAAGTGTCTTATTTTACGTATGAAATGCTGTTAAAATTGTAAATATTAGCACTTTTTACTTAATTTAGCCTGAAAGTGTCTTATTTTACGTATGAAATGCTGTTAAAATTGTAAATATTAGCACTTTTTACTTAATTTAGCCTGAAAGTGTCTTATTTTACGTATGAAATGCTGTTAAAATTGTAAATATTAGCACTTTTTACTTAATTTAGCCTGAAAGTGTCTTATTTTACGTATGAAATGCTGTTAAAATTGTAAATATTAGCACTTTTTACTTAATTTAGCCTGAAAGTGTCTTATTTTACGTATGAAATGCTGTTAAAATTGTAAATATTAGCACTTTTTACTTAATTTAGCCTGAAAGTGTCTTATTTTACGTATGAAATGCTGTTAAAATTGTAAATATTAGCACTTTTTACTTAATTTAGCCTGAAAGTGTCTTATTTTACGTATGAAATGCTGTTAAAATTGTAAATATTAGCACTTTTTACTTAATTTAGCCTGAAAGTGTCTTATTTTACGTATGAAATGCTGTTAAAATTGTAAATATTAGCACTTTTTACTTAATTTAGCCTGAAAGTGTCTTATTTTACGTATGAAATGCTGTTAAAATTGTAAATATTAGCACTTTTTACTTAATTTAGCCTGAAAGTGTCTTATTTTACGTATGAAATGCTGTTAAAATTGTAAATATTAGCACTTTTTACTTAATTTAGCCTGAAAGTGTCTTATTTTACGTATGAAATGCTGTTAAAATTGTAAATATTAGCACTTTTTACTTAATTTAGCCTGAAAGTGTCTTATTTTACGTATGAAATGCTGTTAAAATTGTAAATATTAGCACTTTTTACTTAATTTAGCCTGAAAGTGTCTTATTTTACGTATGAAATGCTGTTAAAATTGTAAATATTAGCACTTTTTACTTAATTTAGCCTGAAAGTGTCTTATTTTACGTATGAAATGCTGTTAAAATTGTAAATATTAGCACTTTTTACTTAATTTAGCCTGAAAGTGTCTTATTTTACGTATGAAATGCTGTTAAAATTGTAAATATTAGCACTTTTTACTTAATTTAGCCTGAAAGTGTCTTATTTTACGTATGAAATGCTGTTAAAATTGTAAATATTAGCACTTTTTACTTAATTTAGCCTGAAAGTGTCTTATTTTACGTATGAAATGCTGTTAAAATTGTAAATATTAGCACTTTTTACTTAATTTAGCCTGAAAGTGTCTTATTTTACGTATGAAATGCTGTTAAAATTGTAAATATTAGCACTTTTTACTTAATTTAGCCTGAAAGTGTCTTATTTTACGTATGAAATGCTGTTAAAATTGTAAATATTAGCACTTTTTACTTAATTTAGCCTGAAAGTGTCTTATTTTACGTATGAAATGCTGTTAAAATTGTAAATATTAGCACTTTTTACTTAATTTAGCCTGAAAGTGTCTTATTTTACGTATGAAATGCTGTTAAAATTGTAAATATTAGCACTTTTTACTTAATTTAGCCTGAAAGTGTCTTATTTTACGTATGAAATGCTGTTAAAATTGTAAATATTAGCACTTTTTACTTAATTTAGCCTGAAAGTGTCTTATTTTACGTATGAAATGCTGTTAAAATTGTAAATATTAGCACTTTTTACTTAATTTAGCCTGAAAGTGTCTTATTTTACGTATGAAATGCTGTTAAAATTGTAAATATTAGCACTTTTTACTTAATTTAGCCTGAAAGTGTCTTATTTTACGTATGAAATGCTGTTAAAATTGTAAATATTAGCACTTTTTACTTAATTTAGCCTGAAAGTGTCTTATTTTACGTATGAAATGCTGTTAAAATTGTAAATATTAGCACTTTTTACTTAATTTAGCCTGAAAGTGTCTTATTTTACGTATGAAATGCTGTTAAAATTGTAAATATTAGCACTTTTTACTTAATTTAGCCTGAAAGTGTCTTATTTTACGTATGAAATGCTGTTAAAATTGTAAATATTAGCACTTTTTACTTAATTTAGCCTGAAAGTGTCTTATTTTACGTATGAAATGCTGTTAAAATTGTAAATATTAGCACTTTTTACTTAATTTAGCCTGAAAGTGTCTTATTTTACGTATGAAATGCTGTTAAAATTGTAAATATTAGCACTTTTTACTTAATTTAGCCTGAAAGTGTCTTATTTTACGTATGAAATGCTGTTAAAATTGTAAATATTAGCACTTTTTACTTAATTTAGCCTGAAAGTGTCTTATTTTACGTATGAAATGCTGTTAAAATTGTAAATATTAGCACTTTTTACTTAATTTAGCCTGAAAGTGTCTTATTTTACGTATGAAATGCTGTTAAAATTGTAAATATTAGCACTTTTTACTTAATTTAGCCTGAAAGTGTCTTATTTTACGTATGAAATGCTGTTAAAATTGTAAATATTAGCACTTTTTACTTAATTTAGCCTGAAAGTGTCTTATTTTACGTATGAAATGCTGTTAAAATTGTAAATATTAGCACTTTTTACTTAATTTAGCCTGAAAGTGTCTTATTTTACGTATGAAATGCTGTTAAAATTGTAAATATTAGCACTTTTTACTTAATTTAGCCTGAAAGTGTCTTATTTTACGTATGAAATGCTGTTAAAATTGTAAATATTAGCACTTTTTACTTAATTTAGCCTGAAAGTGTCTTATTTTACGTATGAAATGCTGTTAAAATTGTAAATATTAGCACTTTTTACTTAATTTAGCCTGAAAGTGTCTTATTTTACGTATGAAATGCTGTTAAAATTGTAAATATTAGCACTTTTTACTTAATTTAGCCTGAAAGTGTCTTATTTTACGTATGAAATGCTGTTAAAATTGTAAATATTAGCACTTTTTACTTAATTTAGCCTGAAAGTGTCTTATTTTACGTATGAAATGCTGTTAAAATTGTAAATATTAGCACTTTTTACTTAATTTAGCCTGAAAGTGTCTTATTTTACGTATGAAATGCTGTTAAAATTGTAAATATTAGCACTTTTTACTTAATTTAGCCTGAAAGTGTCTTATTTTACGTATGAAATGCTGTTAAAATTGTAAATATTAGCACTTTTTACTTAATTTAGCCTGAAAGTGTCTTATTTTACGTATGAAATGCTGTTAAAATTGTAAATATTAGCACTTTTTACTTAATTTAGCCTGAAAGTGTCTTATTTTACGTATGAAATGCTGTTAAAATTGTAAATATTAGCACTTTTTACTTAATTTAGCCTGAAAGTGTCTTATTTTACGTATGAAATGCTGTTAAAATTGTAAATATTAGCACTTTTTACTTAATTTAGCCTGAAAGTGTCTTATTTTACGTATGAAATGCTGTTAAAATTGTAAATATTAGCACTTTTTACTTAATTTAGCCTGAAAGTGTCTTATTTTACGTATGAAATGCTGTTAAAATTGTAAATATTAGCACTTTTTACTTAATTTAGCCTGAAAGTGTCTTATTTTACGTATGAAATGCTGTTAAAATTGTAAATATTAGCACTTTTTACTTAATTTAGCCTGAAAGTGTCTTATTTTACGTATGAAATGCTGTTAAAATTGTAAATATTAGCACTTTTTACTTAATTTAGCCTGAAAGTGTCTTATTTTACGTATGAAATGCTGTTAAAATTGTAAATATTAGCACTTTTTACTTAATTTAGCCTGAAAGTGTCTTATTTTACGTATGAAATGCTGTTAAAATTGTAAATATTAGCACTTTTTACTTAATTTAGCCTGAAAGTGTCTTATTTTACGTATGAAATGCTGTTAAAATTGTAAATATTAGCACTTTTTACTTAATTTAGCCTGAAAGTGTCTTATTTTACGTATGAAATGCTGTTAAAATTGTAAATATTAGCACTTTTTACTTAATTTAGCCTGAAAGTGTCTTATTTTACGTATGAAATGCTGTTAAAATTGTAAATATTAGCACTTTTTACTTAATTTAGCCTGAAAGTGTCTTATTTTACGTATGAAATGCTGTTAAAATTGTAAATATTAGCACTTTTTACTTAATTTAGCCTGAAAGTGTCTTATTTTACGTATGAAATGCTGTTAAAATTGTAAATATTAGCACTTTTTACTTAATTTAGCCTGAAAGTGTCTTATTTTACGTATGAAATGCTGTTAAAATTGTAAATATTAGCACTTTTTACTTAATTTAGCCTGAAAGTGTCTTATTTTACGTATGAAATGCTGTTAAAATTGTAAATATTAGCACTTTTTACTTAATTTAGCCTGAAAGTGTCTTATTTTACGTATGAAATGCTGTTAAAATTGTAAATATTAGCACTTTTTACTTAATTTAGCCTGAAAGTGTCTTATTTTACGTATGAAATGCTGTTAAAATTGTAAATATTAGCACTTTTTACTTAATTTAGCCTGAAAGTGTCTTATTTTACGTATGAAATGCTGTTAAAATTGTAAATATTAGCACTTTTTACTTAATTTAGCCTGAAAGTGTCTTATTTTACGTATGAAATGCTGTTAAAATTGTAAATATTAGCACTTTTTACTTAATTTAGCCTGAAAGTGTCTTATTTTACGTATGAAATGCTGTTAAAATTGTAAATATTAGCACTTTTTACTTAATTTAGCCTGAAAGTGTCTTATTTTACGTATGAAATGCTGTTAAAATTGTAAATATTAGCACTTTTTACTTAATTTAGCCTGAAAGTGTCTTATTTTACGTATGAAATGCTGTTAAAATTGTAAATATTAGCACTTTTTACTTAATTTAGCCTGAAAGTGTCTTATTTTACGTATGAAATGCTGTTAAAATTGTAAATATTAGCACTTTTTACTTAATTTAGCCTGAAAGTGTCTTATTTTACGTATGAAATGCTGTTAAAATTGTAAATATTAGCACTTTTTACTTAATTTAGCCTGAAAGTGTCTTATTTTACGTATGAAATGCTGTTAAAATTGTAAATATTAGCACTTTTTACTTAATTTAGCCTGAAAGTGTCTTATTTTACGTATGAAATGCTGTTAAAATTGTAAATATTAGCACTTTTTACTTAATTTAGCCTGAAAGTGTCTTATTTTACGTATGAAATGCTGTTAAAATTGTAAATATTAGCACTTTTTACTTAATTTAGCCTGAAAGTGTCTTATTTTACGTATGAAATGCTGTTAAAATTGTAAATATTAGCACTTTTTACTTAATTTAGCCTGAAAGTGTCTTATTTTACGTATGAAATGCTGTTAAAATTGTAAATATTAGCACTTTTTACTTAATTTAGCCTGAAAGTGTCTTATTTTACGTATGAAATGCTGTTAAAATTGTAAATATTAGCACTTTTTACTTAATTTAGCCTGAAAGTGTCTTATTTTACGTATGAAATGCTGTTAAAATTGTAAATATTAGCACTTTTTACTTAATTTAGCCTGAAAGTGTCTTATTTTACGTATGAAATGCTGTTAAAATTGTAAATATTAGCACTTTTTACTTAATTTAGCCTGAAAGTGTCTTATTTTACGTATGAAATGCTGTTAAAATTGTAAATATTAGCACTTTTTACTTAATTTAGCCTGAAAGTGTCTTATTTTACGTATGAAATGCTGTTAAAATTGTAAATATTAGCACTTTTTACTTAATTTAGCCTGAAAGTGTCTTATTTTACGTATGAAATGCTGTTAAAATTGTAAATATTAGCACTTTTTACTTAATTTAGCCTGAAAGTGTCTTATTTTACGTATGAAATGCTGTTAAAATTGTAAATATTAGCACTTTTTACTTAATTTAGCCTGAAAGTGTCTTATTTTACGTATGAAATGCTGTTAAAATTGTAAATATTAGCACTTTTTACTTAATTTAGCCTGAAAGTGTCTTATTTTACGTATGAAATGCTGTTAAAATTGTAAATATTAGCACTTTTTACTTAATTTAGCCTGAAAGTGTCTTATTTTACGTATGAAATGCTGTTAAAATTGTAAATATTAGCACTTTTTACTTAATTTAGCCTGAAAGTGTCTTATTTTACGTATGAAATGCTGTTAAAATTGTAAATATTAGCACTTTTTACTTAATTTAGCCTGAAAGTGTCTTATTTTACGTATGAAATGCTGTTAAAATTGTAAATATTAGCACTTTTTACTTAATTTAGCCTGAAAGTGTCTTATTTTACGTATGAAATGCTGTTAAAATTGTAAATATTAGCACTTTTTACTTAATTTAGCCTGAAAGTGTCTTATTTTACGTATGAAATGCTGTTAAAATTGTAAATATTAGCACTTTTTACTTAATTTAGCCTGAAAGTGTCTTATTTTACGTATGAAATGCTGTTAAAATTGTAAATATTAGCACTTTTTACTTAATTTAGCCTGAAAGTGTCTTATTTTACGTATGAAATGCTGTTAAAATTGTAAATATTAGCACTTTTTACTTAATTTAGCCTGAAAGTGTCTTATTTTACGTATGAAATGCTGTTAAAATTGTAAATATTAGCACTTTTTACTTAATTTAGCCTGAAAGTGTCTTATTTTACGTATGAAATGCTGTTAAAATTGTAAATATTAGCACTTTTTACTTAATTTAGCCTGAAAGTGTCTTATTTTACGTATGAAATGCTGTTAAAATTGTAAATATTAGCACTTTTTACTTAATTTAGCCTGAAAGTGTCTTATTTTACGTATGAAATGCTGTTAAAATTGTAAATATTAGCACTTTTTACTTAATTTAGCCTGAAAGTGTCTTATTTTACGTATGAAATGCTGTTAAAATTGTAAATATTAGCACTTTTTACTTAATTTAGCCTGAAAGTGTCTTATTTTACGTATGAAATGCTGTTAAAATTGTAAATATTAGCACTTTTTACTTAATTTAGCCTGAAAGTGTCTTATTTTACGTATGAAATGCTGTTAAAATTGTAAATATTAGCACTTTTTACTTAATTTAGCCTGAAAGTGTCTTATTTTACGTATGAAATGCTGTTAAAATTGTAAATATTAGCACTTTTTACTTAATTTAGCCTGAAAGTGTCTTATTTTACGTATGAAATGCTGTTAAAATTGTAAATATTAGCACTTTTTACTTAATTTAGCCTGAAAGTGTCTTATTTTACGTATGAAATGCTGTTAAAATTGTAAATATTAGCACTTTTTACTTAATTTAGCCTGAAAGTGTCTTATTTTACGTATGAAATGCTGTTAAAATTGTAAATATTAGCACTTTTTACTTAATTTAGCCTGAAAGTGTCTTATTTTACGTATGAAATGCTGTTAAAATTGTAAATATTAGCACTTTTTACTTAATTTAGCCTGAAAGTGTCTTATTTTACGTATGAAATGCTGTTAAAATTGTAAATATTAGCACTTTTTACTTAATTTAGCCTGAAAGTGTCTTATTTTACGTATGAAATGCTGTTAAAATTGTAAATATTAGCACTTTTTACTTAATTTAGCCTGAAAGTGTCTTATTTTACGTATGAAATGCTGTTAAAATTGTAAATATTAGCACTTTTTACTTAATTTAGCCTGAAAGTGTCTTATTTTACGTATGAAATGCTGTTAAAATTGTAAATATTAGCACTTTTTACTTAATTTAGCCTGAAAGTGTCTTATTTTACGTATGAAATGCTGTTAAAATTGTAAATATTAGCACTTTTTACTTAATTTAGCCTGAAAGTGTCTTATTTTACGTATGAAATGCTGTTAAAATTGTAAATATTAGCACTTTTTACTTAATTTAGCCTGAAAGTGTCTTATTTTACGTATGAAATGCTGTTAAAATTGTAAATATTAGCACTTTTTACTTAATTTAGCCTGAAAGTGTCTTATTTTACGTATGAAATGCTGTTAAAATTGTAAATATTAGCACTTTTTACTTAATTTAGCCTGAAAGTGTCTTATTTTACGTATGAAATGCTGTTAAAATTGTAAATATTAGCACTTTTTACTTAATTTAGCCTGAAAGTGTCTTATTTTACGTATGAAATGCTGTTAAAATTGTAAATATTAGCACTTTTTACTTAATTTAGCCTGAAAGTGTCTTATTTTACGTATGAAATGCTGTTAAAATTGTAAATATTAGCACTTTTTACTTAATTTAGCCTGAAAGTGTCTTATTTTACGTATGAAATGCTGTTAAAATTGTAAATATTAGCACTTTTTACTTAATTTAGCCTGAAAGTGTCTTATTTTACGTATGAAATGCTGTTAAAATTGTAAATATTAGCACTTTTTACTTAATTTAGCCTGAAAGTGTCTTATTTTACGTATGAAATGCTGTTAAAATTGTAAATATTAGCACTTTTTACTTAATTTAGCCTGAAAGTGTCTTATTTTACGTATGAAATGCTGTTAAAATTGTAAATATTAGCACTTTTTACTTAATTTAGCCTGAAAGTGTCTTATTTTACGTATGAAATGCTGTTAAAATTGTAAATATTAGCACTTTTTACTTAATTTAGCCTGAAAGTGTCTTATTTTACGTATGAAATGCTGTTAAAATTGTAAATATTAGCACTTTTTACTTAATTTAGCCTGAAAGTGTCTTATTTTACGTATGAAATGCTGTTAAAATTGTAAATATTAGCACTTTTTACTTAATTTAGCCTGAAAGTGTCTTATTTTACGTATGAAATGCTGTTAAAATTGTAAATATTAGCACTTTTTACTTAATTTAGCCTGAAAGTGTCTTATTTTACGTATGAAATGCTGTTAAAATTGTAAATATTAGCACTTTTTACTTAATTTAGCCTGAAAGTGTCTTATTTTACGTATGAAATGCTGTTAAAATTGTAAATATTAGCACTTTTTACTTAATTTAGCCTGAAAGTGTCTTATTTTACGTATGAAATGCTGTTAAAATTGTAAATATTAGCACTTTTTACTTAATTTAGCCTGAAAGTGTCTTATTTTACGTATGAAATGCTGTTAAAATTGTAAATATTAGCACTTTTTACTTAATTTAGCCTGAAAGTGTCTTATTTTACGTATGAAATGCTGTTAAAATTGTAAATATTAGCACTTTTTACTTAATTTAGCCTGAAAGTGTCTTATTTTACGTATGAAATGCTGTTAAAATTGTAAATATTAGCACTTTTTACTTAATTTAGCCTGAAAGTGTCTTATTTTACGTATGAAATGCTGTTAAAATTGTAAATATTAGCACTTTTTACTTAATTTAGCCTGAAAGTGTCTTATTTTACGTATGAAATGCTGTTAAAATTGTAAATATTAGCACTTTTTACTTAATTTAGCCTGAAAGTGTCTTATTTTACGTATGAAATGCTGTTAAAATTGTAAATATTAGCACTTTTTACTTAATTTAGCCTGAAAGTGTCTTATTTTACGTATGAAATGCTGTTAAAATTGTAAATATTAGCACTTTTTACTTAATTTAGCCTGAAAGTGTCTTATTTTACGTATGAAATGCTGTTAAAATTGTAAATATTAGCACTTTTTACTTAATTTAGCCTGAAAGTGTCTTATTTTACGTATGAAATGCTGTTAAAATTGTAAATATTAGCACTTTTTACTTAATTTAGCCTGAAAGTGTCTTATTTTACGTATGAAATGCTGTTAAAATTGTAAATATTAGCACTTTTTACTTAATTTAGCCTGAAAGTGTCTTATTTTACGTATGAAATGCTGTTAAAATTGTAAATATTAGCACTTTTTACTTAATTTAGCCTGAAAGTGTCTTATTTTACGTATGAAATGCTGTTAAAATTGTAAATATTAGCACTTTTTACTTAATTTAGCCTGAAAGTGTCTTATTTTACGTATGAAATGCTGTTAAAATTGTAAATATTAGCACTTTTTACTTAATTTAGCCTGAAAGTGTCTTATTTTACGTATGAAATGCTGTTAAAATTGTAAATATTAGCACTTTTTACTTAATTTAGCCTGAAAGTGTCTTATTTTACGTATGAAATGCTGTTAAAATTGTAAATATTAGCACTTTTTACTTAATTTAGCCTGAAAGTGTCTTATTTTACGTATGAAATGCTGTTAAAATTGTAAATATTAGCACTTTTTACTTAATTTAGCCTGAAAGTGTCTTATTTTACGTATGAAATGCTGTTAAAATTGTAAATATTAGCACTTTTTACTTAATTTAGCCTGAAAGTGTCTTATTTTACGTATGAAATGCTGTTAAAATTGTAAATATTAGCACTTTTTACTTAATTTAGCCTGAAAGTGTCTTATTTTACGTATGAAATGCTGTTAAAATTGTAAATATTAGCACTTTTTACTTAATTTAGCCTGAAAGTGTCTTATTTTACGTATGAAATGCTGTTAAAATTGTAAATATTAGCACTTTTTACTTAATTTAGCCTGAAAGTGTCTTATTTTACGTATGAAATGCTGTTAAAATTGTAAATATTAGCACTTTTTACTTAATTTAGCCTGAAAGTGTCTTATTTTACGTATGAAATGCTGTTAAAATTGTAAATATTAGCACTTTTTACTTAATTTAGCCTGAAAGTGTCTTATTTTACGTATGAAATGCTGTTAAAATTGTAAATATTAGCACTTTTTACTTAATTTAGCCTGAAAGTGTCTTATTTTACGTATGAAATGCTGTTAAAATTGTAAATATTAGCACTTTTTACTTAATTTAGCCTGAAAGTGTCTTATTTTACGTATGAAATGCTGTTAAAATTGTAAATATTAGCACTTTTTACTTAATTTAGCCTGAAAGTGTCTTATTTTACGTATGAAATGCTGTTAAAATTGTAAATATTAGCACTTTTTACTTAATTTAGCCTGAAAGTGTCTTATTTTACGTATGAAATGCTGTTAAAATTGTAAATATTAGCACTTTTTACTTAATTTAGCCTGAAAGTGTCTTATTTTACGTATGAAATGCTGTTAAAATTGTAAATATTAGCACTTTTTACTTAATTTAGCCTGAAAGTGTCTTATTTTACGTATGAAATGCTGTTAAAATTGTAAATATTAGCACTTTTTACTTAATTTAGCCTGAAAGTGTCTTATTTTACGTATGAAATGCTGTTAAAATTGTAAATATTAGCACTTTTTACTTAATTTAGCCTGAAAGTGTCTTATTTTACGTATGAAATGCTGTTAAAATTGTAAATATTAGCACTTTTTACTTAATTTAGCCTGAAAGTGTCTTATTTTACGTATGAAATGCTGTTAAAATTGTAAATATTAGCACTTTTTACTTAATTTAGCCTGAAAGTGTCTTATTTTACGTATGAAATGCTGTTAAAATTGTAAATATTAGCACTTTTTACTTAATTTAGCCTGAAAGTGTCTTATTTTACGTATGAAATGCTGTTAAAATTGTAAATATTAGCACTTTTTACTTAATTTAGCCTGAAAGTGTCTTATTTTACGTATGAAATGCTGTTAAAATTGTAAATATTAGCACTTTTTACTTAATTTAGCCTGAAAGTGTCTTATTTTACGTATGAAATGCTGTTAAAATTGTAAATATTAGCACTTTTTACTTAATTTAGCCTGAAAGTGTCTTATTTTACGTATGAAATGCTGTTAAAATTGTAAATATTAGCACTTTTTACTTAATTTAGCCTGAAAGTGTCTTATTTTACGTATGAAATGCTGTTAAAATTGTAAATATTAGCACTTTTTACTTAATTTAGCCTGAAAGTGTCTTATTTTACGTATGAAATGCTGTTAAAATTGTAAATATTAGCACTTTTTACTTAATTTAGCCTGAAAGTGTCTTATTTTACGTATGAAATGCTGTTAAAATTGTAAATATTAGCACTTTTTACTTAATTTAGCCTGAAAGTGTCTTATTTTACGTATGAAATGCTGTTAAAATTGTAAATATTAGCACTTTTTACTTAATTTAGCCTGAAAGTGTCTTATTTTACGTATGAAATGCTGTTAAAATTGTAAATATTAGCACTTTTTACTTAATTTAGCCTGAAAGTGTCTTATTTTACGTATGAAATGCTGTTAAAATTGTAAATATTAGCACTTTTTACTTAATTTAGCCTGAAAGTGTCTTATTTTACGTATGAAATGCTGTTAAAATTGTAAATATTAGCACTTTTTACTTAATTTAGCCTGAAAGTGTCTTATTTTACGTATGAAATGCTGTTAAAATTGTAAATATTAGCACTTTTTACTTAATTTAGCCTGAAAGTGTCTTATTTTACGTATGAAATGCTGTTAAAATTGTAAATATTAGCACTTTTTACTTAATTTAGCCTGAAAGTGTCTTATTTTACGTATGAAATGCTGTTAAAATTGTAAATATTAGCACTTTTTACTTAATTTAGCCTGAAAGTGTCTTATTTTACGTATGAAATGCTGTTAAAATTGTAAATATTAGCACTTTTTACTTAATTTAGCCTGAAAGTGTCTTATTTTACGTATGAAATGCTGTTAAAATTGTAAATATTAGCACTTTTTACTTAATTTAGCCTGAAAGTGTCTTATTTTACGTATGAAATGCTGTTAAAATTGTAAATATTAGCACTTTTTACTTAATTTAGCCTGAAAGTGTCTTATTTTACGTATGAAATGCTGTTAAAATTGTAAATATTAGCACTTTTTACTTAATTTAGCCTGAAAGTGTCTTATTTTACGTATGAAATGCTGTTAAAATTGTAAATATTAGCACTTTTTACTTAATTTAGCCTGAAAGTGTCTTATTTTACGTATGAAATGCTGTTAAAATTGTAAATATTAGCACTTTTTACTTAATTTAGCCTGAAAGTGTCTTATTTTACGTATGAAATGCTGTTAAAATTGTAAATATTAGCACTTTTTACTTAATTTAGCCTGAAAGTGTCTTATTTTACGTATGAAATGCTGTTAAAATTGTAAATATTAGCACTTTTTACTTAATTTAGCCTGAAAGTGTCTTATTTTACGTATGAAATGCTGTTAAAATTGTAAATATTAGCACTTTTTACTTAATTTAGCCTGAAAGTGTCTTATTTTACGTATGAAATGCTGTTAAAATTGTAAATATTAGCACTTTTTACTTAATTTAGCCTGAAAGTGTCTTATTTTACGTATGAAATGCTGTTAAAATTGTAAATATTAGCACTTTTTACTTAATTTAGCCTGAAAGTGTCTTATTTTACGTATGAAATGCTGTTAAAATTGTAAATATTAGCACTTTTTACTTAATTTAGCCTGAAAGTGTCTTATTTTACGTATGAAATGCTGTTAAAATTGTAAATATTAGCACTTTTTACTTAATTTAGCCTGAAAGTGTCTTATTTTACGTATGAAATGCTGTTAAAATTGTAAATATTAGCACTTTTTACTTAATTTAGCCTGAAAGTGTCTTATTTTACGTATGAAATGCTGTTAAAATTGTAAATATTAGCACTTTTTACTTAATTTAGCCTGAAAGTGTCTTATTTTACGTATGAAATGCTGTTAAAATTGTAAATATTAGCACTTTTTACTTAATTTAGCCTGAAAGTGTCTTATTTTACGTATGAAATGCTGTTAAAATTGTAAATATTAGCACTTTTTACTTAATTTAGCCTGAAAGTGTCTTATTTTACGTATGAAATGCTGTTAAAATTGTAAATATTAGCACTTTTTACTTAATTTAGCCTGAAAGTGTCTTATTTTACGTATGAAATGCTGTTAAAATTGTAAATATTAGCACTTTTTACTTAATTTAGCCTGAAAGTGTCTTATTTTACGTATGAAATGCTGTTAAAATTGTAAATATTAGCACTTTTTACTTAATTTAGCCTGAAAGTGTCTTATTTTACGTATGAAATGCTGTTAAAATTGTAAATATTAGCACTTTTTACTTAATTTAGCCTGAAAGTGTCTTATTTTACGTATGAAATGCTGTTAAAATTGTAAATATTAGCACTTTTTACTTAATTTAGCCTGAAAGTGTCTTATTTTACGTATGAAATGCTGTTAAAATTGTAAATATTAGCACTTTTTACTTAATTTAGCCTGAAAGTGTCTTATTTTACGTATGAAATGCTGTTAAAATTGTAAATATTAGCACTTTTTACTTAATTTAGCCTGAAAGTGTCTTATTTTACGTATGAAATGCTGTTAAAATTGTAAATATTAGCACTTTTTACTTAATTTAGCCTGAAAGTGTCTTATTTTACGTATGAAATGCTGTTAAAATTGTAAATATTAGCACTTTTTACTTAATTTAGCCTGAAAGTGTCTTATTTTACGTATGAAATGCTGTTAAAATTGTAAATATTAGCACTTTTTACTTAATTTAGCCTGAAAGTGTCTTATTTTACGTATGAAATGCTGTTAAAATTGTAAATATTAGCACTTTTTACTTAATTTAGCCTGAAAGTGTCTTATTTTACGTATGAAATGCTGTTAAAATTGTAAATATTAGCACTTTTTACTTAATTTAGCCTGAAAGTGTCTTATTTTACGTATGAAATGCTGTTAAAATTGTAAATATTAGCACTTTTTACTTAATTTAGCCTGAAAGTGTCTTATTTTACGTATGAAATGCTGTTAAAATTGTAAATATTAGCACTTTTTACTTAATTTAGCCTGAAAGTGTCTTATTTTACGTATGAAATGCTGTTAAAATTGTAAATATTAGCACTTTTTACTTAATTTAGCCTGAAAGTGTCTTATTTTACGTATGAAATGCTGTTAAAATTGTAAATATTAGCACTTTTTACTTAATTTAGCCTGAAAGTGTCTTATTTTACGTATGAAATGCTGTTAAAATTGTAAATATTAGCACTTTTTACTTAATTTAGCCTGAAAGTGTCTTATTTTACGTATGAAATGCTGTTAAAATTGTAAATATTAGCACTTTTTACTTAATTTAGCCTGAAAGTGTCTTATTTTACGTATGAAATGCTGTTAAAATTGTAAATATTAGCACTTTTTACTTAATTTAGCCTGAAAGTGTCTTATTTTACGTATGAAATGCTGTTAAAATTGTAAATATTAGCACTTTTTACTTAATTTAGCCTGAAAGTGTCTTATTTTACGTATGAAATGCTGTTAAAATTGTAAATATTAGCACTTTTTACTTAATTTAGCCTGAAAGTGTCTTATTTTACGTATGAAATGCTGTTAAAATTGTAAATATTAGCACTTTTTACTTAATTTAGCCTGAAAGTGTCTTATTTTACGTATGAAATGCTGTTAAAATTGTAAATATTAGCACTTTTTACTTAATTTAGCCTGAAAGTGTCTTATTTTACGTATGAAATGCTGTTAAAATTGTAAATATTAGCACTTTTTACTTAATTTAGCCTGAAAGTGTCTTATTTTACGTATGAAATGCTGTTAAAATTGTAAATATTAGCACTTTTTACTTAATTTAGCCTGAAAGTGTCTTATTTTACGTATGAAATGCTGTTAAAATTGTAAATATTAGCACTTTTTACTTAATTTAGCCTGAAAGTGTCTTATTTTACGTATGAAATGCTGTTAAAATTGTAAATATTAGCACTTTTTACTTAATTTAGCCTGAAAGTGTCTTATTTTACGTATGAAATGCTGTTAAAATTGTAAATATTAGCACTTTTTACTTAATTTAGCCTGAAAGTGTCTTATTTTACGTATGAAATGCTGTTAAAATTGTAAATATTAGCACTTTTTACTTAATTTAGCCTGAAAGTGTCTTATTTTACGTATGAAATGCTGTTAAAATTGTAAATATTAGCACTTTTTACTTAATTTAGCCTGAAAGTGTCTTATTTTACGTATGAAATGCTGTTAAAATTGTAAATATTAGCACTTTTTACTTAATTTAGCCTGAAAGTGTCTTATTTTACGTATGAAATGCTGTTAAAATTGTAAATATTAGCACTTTTTACTTAATTTAGCCTGAAAGTGTCTTATTTTACGTATGAAATGCTGTTAAAATTGTAAATATTAGCACTTTTTACTTAATTTAGCCTGAAAGTGTCTTATTTTACGTATGAAATGCTGTTAAAATTGTAAATATTAGCACTTTTTACTTAATTTAGCCTGAAAGTGTCTTATTTTACGTATGAAATGCTGTTAAAATTGTAAATATTAGCACTTTTTACTTAATTTAGCCTGAAAGTGTCTTATTTTACGTATGAAATGCTGTTAAAATTGTAAATATTAGCACTTTTTACTTAATTTAGCCTGAAAGTGTCTTATTTTACGTATGAAATGCTGTTAAAATTGTAAATATTAGCACTTTTTACTTAATTTAGCCTGAAAGTGTCTTATTTTACGTATGAAATGCTGTTAAAATTGTAAATATTAGCACTTTTTACTTAATTTAGCCTGAAAGTGTCTTATTTTACGTATGAAATGCTGTTAAAATTGTAAATATTAGCACTTTTTACTTAATTTAGCCTGAAAGTGTCTTATTTTACGTATGAAATGCTGTTAAAATTGTAAATATTAGCACTTTTTACTTAATTTAGCCTGAAAGTGTCTTATTTTACGTATGAAATGCTGTTAAAATTGTAAATATTAGCACTTTTTACTTAATTTAGCCTGAAAGTGTCTTATTTTACGTATGAAATGCTGTTAAAATTGTAAATATTAGCACTTTTTACTTAATTTAGCCTGAAAGTGTCTTATTTTACGTATGAAATGCTGTTAAAATTGTAAATATTAGCACTTTTTACTTAATTTAGCCTGAAAGTGTCTTATTTTACGTATGAAATGCTGTTAAAATTGTAAATATTAGCACTTTTTACTTAATTTAGCCTGAAAGTGTCTTATTTTACGTATGAAATGCTGTTAAAATTGTAAATATTAGCACTTTTTACTTAATTTAGCCTGAAAGTGTCTTATTTTACGTATGAAATGCTGTTAAAATTGTAAATATTAGCACTTTTTACTTAATTTAGCCTGAAAGTGTCTTATTTTACGTATGAAATGCTGTTAAAATTGTAAATATTAGCACTTTTTACTTAATTTAGCCTGAAAGTGTCTTATTTTACGTATGAAATGCTGTTAAAATTGTAAATATTAGCACTTTTTACTTAATTTAGCCTGAAAGTGTCTTATTTTACGTATGAAATGCTGTTAAAATTGTAAATATTAGCACTTTTTACTTAATTTAGCCTGAAAGTGTCTTATTTTACGTATGAAATGCTGTTAAAATTGTAAATATTAGCACTTTTTACTTAATTTAGCCTGAAAGTGTCTTATTTTACGTATGAAATGCTGTTAAAATTGTAAATATTAGCACTTTTTACTTAATTTAGCCTGAAAGTGTCTTATTTTACGTATGAAATGCTGTTAAAATTGTAAATATTAGCACTTTTTACTTAATTTAGCCTGAAAGTGTCTTATTTTACGTATGAAATGCTGTTAAAATTGTAAATATTAGCACTTTTTACTTAATTTAGCCTGAAAGTGTCTTATTTTACGTATGAAATGCTGTTAAAATTGTAAATATTAGCACTTTTTACTTAATTTAGCCTGAAAGTGTCTTATTTTACGTATGAAATGCTGTTAAAATTGTAAATATTAGCACTTTTTACTTAATTTAGCCTGAAAGTGTCTTATTTTACGTATGAAATGCTGTTAAAATTGTAAATATTAGCACTTTTTACTTAATTTAGCCTGAAAGTGTCTTATTTTACGTATGAAATGCTGTTAAAATTGTAAATATTAGCACTTTTTACTTAATTTAGCCTGAAAGTGTCTTATTTTACGTATGAAATGCTGTTAAAATTGTAAATATTAGCACTTTTTACTTAATTTAGCCTGAAAGTGTCTTATTTTACGTATGAAATGCTGTTAAAATTGTAAATATTAGCACTTTTTACTTAATTTAGCCTGAAAGTGTCTTATTTTACGTATGAAATGCTGTTAAAATTGTAAATATTAGCACTTTTTACTTAATTTAGCCTGAAAGTGTCTTATTTTACGTATGAAATGCTGTTAAAATTGTAAATATTAGCACTTTTTACTTAATTTAGCCTGAAAGTGTCTTATTTTACGTATGAAATGCTGTTAAAATTGTAAATATTAGCACTTTTTACTTAATTTAGCCTGAAAGTGTCTTATTTTACGTATGAAATGCTGTTAAAATTGTAAATATTAGCACTTTTTACTTAATTTAGCCTGAAAGTGTCTTATTTTACGTATGAAATGCTGTTAAAATTGTAAATATTAGCACTTTTTACTTAATTTAGCCTGAAAGTGTCTTATTTTACGTATGAAATGCTGTTAAAATTGTAAATATTAGCACTTTTTACTTAATTTAGCCTGAAAGTGTCTTATTTTACGTATGAAATGCTGTTAAAATTGTAAATATTAGCACTTTTTACTTAATTTAGCCTGAAAGTGTCTTATTTTACGTATGAAATGCTGTTAAAATTGTAAATATTAGCACTTTTTACTTAATTTAGCCTGAAAGTGTCTTATTTTACGTATGAAATGCTGTTAAAATTGTAAATATTAGCACTTTTTACTTAATTTAGCCTGAAAGTGTCTTATTTTACGTATGAAATGCTGTTAAAATTGTAAATATTAGCACTTTTTACTTAATTTAGCCTGAAAGTGTCTTATTTTACGTATGAAATGCTGTTAAAATTGTAAATATTAGCACTTTTTACTTAATTTAGCCTGAAAGTGTCTTATTTTACGTATGAAATGCTGTTAAAATTGTAAATATTAGCACTTTTTACTTAATTTAGCCTGAAAGTGTCTTATTTTACGTATGAAATGCTGTTAAAATTGTAAATATTAGCACTTTTTACTTAATTTAGCCTGAAAGTGTCTTATTTTACGTATGAAATGCTGTTAAAATTGTAAATATTAGCACTTTTTACTTAATTTAGCCTGAAAGTGTCTTATTTTACGTATGAAATGCTGTTAAAATTGTAAATATTAGCACTTTTTACTTAATTTAGCCTGAAAGTGTCTTATTTTACGTATGAAATGCTGTTAAAATTGTAAATATTAGCACTTTTTACTTAATTTAGCCTGAAAGTGTCTTATTTTACGTATGAAATGCTGTTAAAATTGTAAATATTAGCACTTTTTACTTAATTTAGCCTGAAAGTGTCTTATTTTACGTATGAAATGCTGTTAAAATTGTAAATATTAGCACTTTTTACTTAATTTAGCCTGAAAGTGTCTTATTTTACGTATGAAATGCTGTTAAAATTGTAAATATTAGCACTTTTTACTTAATTTAGCCTGAAAGTGTCTTATTTTACGTATGAAATGCTGTTAAAATTGTAAATATTAGCACTTTTTACTTAATTTAGCCTGAAAGTGTCTTATTTTACGTATGAAATGCTGTTAAAATTGTAAATATTAGCACTTTTTACTTAATTTAGCCTGAAAGTGTCTTATTTTACGTATGAAATGCTGTTAAAATTGTAAATATTAGCACTTTTTACTTAATTTAGCCTGAAAGTGTCTTATTTTACGTATGAAATGCTGTTAAAATTGTAAATATTAGCACTTTTTACTTAATTTAGCCTGAAAGTGTCTTATTTTACGTATGAAATGCTGTTAAAATTGTAAATATTAGCACTTTTTACTTAATTTAGCCTGAAAGTGTCTTATTTTACGTATGAAATGCTGTTAAAATTGTAAATATTAGCACTTTTTACTTAATTTAGCCTGAAAGTGTCTTATTTTACGTATGAAATGCTGTTAAAATTGTAAATATTAGCACTTTTTACTTAATTTAGCCTGAAAGTGTCTTATTTTACGTATGAAATGCTGTTAAAATTGTAAATATTAGCACTTTTTACTTAATTTAGCCTGAAAGTGTCTTATTTTACGTATGAAATGCTGTTAAAATTGTAAATATTAGCACTTTTTACTTAATTTAGCCTGAAAGTGTCTTATTTTACGTATGAAATGCTGTTAAAATTGTAAATATTAGCACTTTTTACTTAATTTAGCCTGAAAGTGTCTTATTTTACGTATGAAATGCTGTTAAAATTGTAAATATTAGCACTTTTTACTTAATTTAGCCTGAAAGTGTCTTATTTTACGTATGAAATGCTGTTAAAATTGTAAATATTAGCACTTTTTACTTAATTTAGCCTGAAAGTGTCTTATTTTACGTATGAAATGCTGTTAAAATTGTAAATATTAGCACTTTTTACTTAATTTAGCCTGAAAGTGTCTTATTTTACGTATGAAATGCTGTTAAAATTGTAAATATTAGCACTTTTTACTTAATTTAGCCTGAAAGTGTCTTATTTTACGTATGAAATGCTGTTAAAATTGTAAATATTAGCACTTTTTACTTAATTTAGCCTGAAAGTGTCTTATTTTACGTATGAAATGCTGTTAAAATTGTAAATATTAGCACTTTTTACTTAATTTAGCCTGAAAGTGTCTTATTTTACGTATGAAATGCTGTTAAAATTGTAAATATTAGCACTTTTTACTTAATTTAGCCTGAAAGTGTCTTATTTTACGTATGAAATGCTGTTAAAATTGTAAATATTAGCACTTTTTACTTAATTTAGCCTGAAAGTGTCTTATTTTACGTATGAAATGCTGTTAAAATTGTAAATATTAGCACTTTTTACTTAATTTAGCCTGAAAGTGTCTTATTTTACGTATGAAATGCTGTTAAAATTGTAAATATTAGCACTTTTTACTTAATTTAGCCTGAAAGTGTCTTATTTTACGTATGAAATGCTGTTAAAATTGTAAATATTAGCACTTTTTACTTAATTTAGCCTGAAAGTGTCTTATTTTACGTATGAAATGCTGTTAAAATTGTAAATATTAGCACTTTTTACTTAATTTAGCCTGAAAGTGTCTTATTTTACGTATGAAATGCTGTTAAAATTGTAAATATTAGCACTTTTTACTTAATTTAGCCTGAAAGTGTCTTATTTTACGTATGAAATGCTGTTAAAATTGTAAATATTAGCACTTTTTACTTAATTTAGCCTGAAAGTGTCTTATTTTACGTATGAAATGCTGTTAAAATTGTAAATATTAGCACTTTTTACTTAATTTAGCCTGAAAGTGTCTTATTTTACGTATGAAATGCTGTTAAAATTGTAAATATTAGCACTTTTTACTTAATTTAGCCTGAAAGTGTCTTATTTTACGTATGAAATGCTGTTAAAATTGTAAATATTAGCACTTTTTACTTAATTTAGCCTGAAAGTGTCTTATTTTACGTATGAAATGCTGTTAAAATTGTAAATATTAGCACTTTTTACTTAATTTAGCCTGAAAGTGTCTTATTTTACGTATGAAATGCTGTTAAAATTGTAAATATTAGCACTTTTTACTTAATTTAGCCTGAAAGTGTCTTATTTTACGTATGAAATGCTGTTAAAATTGTAAATATTAGCACTTTTTACTTAATTTAGCCTGAAAGTGTCTTATTTTACGTATGAAATGCTGTTAAAATTGTAAATATTAGCACTTTTTACTTAATTTAGCCTGAAAGTGTCTTATTTTACGTATGAAATGCTGTTAAAATTGTAAATATTAGCACTTTTTACTTAATTTAGCCTGAAAGTGTCTTATTTTACGTATGAAATGCTGTTAAAATTGTAAATATTAGCACTTTTTACTTAATTTAGCCTGAAAGTGTCTTATTTTACGTATGAAATGCTGTTAAAATTGTAAATATTAGCACTTTTTACTTAATTTAGCCTGAAAGTGTCTTATTTTACGTATGAAATGCTGTTAAAATTGTAAATATTAGCACTTTTTACTTAATTTAGCCTGAAAGTGTCTTATTTTACGTATGAAATGCTGTTAAAATTGTAAATATTAGCACTTTTTACTTAATTTAGCCTGAAAGTGTCTTATTTTACGTATGAAATGCTGTTAAAATTGTAAATATTAGCACTTTTTACTTAATTTAGCCTGAAAGTGTCTTATTTTACGTATGAAATGCTGTTAAAATTGTAAATATTAGCACTTTTTACTTAATTTAGCCTGAAAGTGTCTTATTTTACGTATGAAATGCTGTTAAAATTGTAAATATTAGCACTTTTTACTTAATTTAGCCTGAAAGTGTCTTATTTTACGTATGAAATGCTGTTAAAATTGTAAATATTAGCACTTTTTACTTAATTTAGCCTGAAAGTGTCTTATTTTACGTATGAAATGCTGTTAAAATTGTAAATATTAGCACTTTTTACTTAATTTAGCCTGAAAGTGTCTTATTTTACGTATGAAATGCTGTTAAAATTGTAAATATTAGCACTTTTTACTTAATTTAGCCTGAAAGTGTCTTATTTTACGTATGAAATGCTGTTAAAATTGTAAATATTAGCACTTTTTACTTAATTTAGCCTGAAAGTGTCTTATTTTACGTATGAAATGCTGTTAAAATTGTAAATATTAGCACTTTTTACTTAATTTAGCCTGAAAGTGTCTTATTTTACGTATGAAATGCTGTTAAAATTGTAAATATTAGCACTTTTTACTTAATTTAGCCTGAAAGTGTCTTATTTTACGTATGAAATGCTGTTAAAATTGTAAATATTAGCACTTTTTACTTAATTTAGCCTGAAAGTGTCTTATTTTACGTATGAAATGCTGTTAAAATTGTAAATATTAGCACTTTTTACTTAATTTAGCCTGAAAGTGTCTTATTTTACGTATGAAATGCTGTTAAAATTGTAAATATTAGCACTTTTTACTTAATTTAGCCTGAAAGTGTCTTATTTTACGTATGAAATGCTGTTAAAATTGTAAATATTAGCACTTTTTACTTAATTTAGCCTGAAAGTGTCTTATTTTACGTATGAAATGCTGTTAAAATTGTAAATATTAGCACTTTTTACTTAATTTAGCCTGAAAGTGTCTTATTTTACGTATGAAATGCTGTTAAAATTGTAAATATTAGCACTTTTTACTTAATTTAGCCTGAAAGTGTCTTATTTTACGTATGAAATGCTGTTAAAATTGTAAATATTAGCACTTTTTACTTAATTTAGCCTGAAAGTGTCTTATTTTACGTATGAAATGCTGTTAAAATTGTAAATATTAGCACTTTTTACTTAATTTAGCCTGAAAGTGTCTTATTTTACGTATGAAATGCTGTTAAAATTGTAAATATTAGCACTTTTTACTTAATTTAGCCTGAAAGTGTCTTATTTTACGTATGAAATGCTGTTAAAATTGTAAATATTAGCACTTTTTACTTAATTTAGCCTGAAAGTGTCTTATTTTACGTATGAAATGCTGTTAAAATTGTAAATATTAGCACTTTTTACTTAATTTAGCCTGAAAGTGTCTTATTTTACGTATGAAATGCTGTTAAAATTGTAAATATTAGCACTTTTTACTTAATTTAGCCTGAAAGTGTCTTATTTTACGTATGAAATGCTGTTAAAATTGTAAATATTAGCACTTTTTACTTAATTTAGCCTGAAAGTGTCTTATTTTACGTATGAAATGCTGTTAAAATTGTAAATATTAGCACTTTTTACTTAATTTAGCCTGAAAGTGTCTTATTTTACGTATGAAATGCTGTTAAAATTGTAAATATTAGCACTTTTTACTTAATTTAGCCTGAAAGTGTCTTATTTTACGTATGAAATGCTGTTAAAATTGTAAATATTAGCACTTTTTACTTAATTTAGCCTGAAAGTGTCTTATTTTACGTATGAAATGCTGTTAAAATTGTAAATATTAGCACTTTTTACTTAATTTAGCCTGAAAGTGTCTTATTTTACGTATGAAATGCTGTTAAAATTGTAAATATTAGCACTTTTTACTTAATTTAGCCTGAAAGTGTCTTATTTTACGTATGAAATGCTGTTAAAATTGTAAATATTAGCACTTTTTACTTAATTTAGCCTGAAAGTGTCTTATTTTACGTATGAAATGCTGTTAAAATTGTAAATATTAGCACTTTTTACTTAATTTAGCCTGAAAGTGTCTTATTTTACGTATGAAATGCTGTTAAAATTGTAAATATTAGCACTTTTTACTTAATTTAGCCTGAAAGTGTCTTATTTTACGTATGAAATGCTGTTAAAATTGTAAATATTAGCACTTTTTACTTAATTTAGCCTGAAAGTGTCTTATTTTACGTATGAAATGCTGTTAAAATTGTAAATATTAGCACTTTTTACTTAATTTAGCCTGAAAGTGTCTTATTTTACGTATGAAATGCTGTTAAAATTGTAAATATTAGCACTTTTTACTTAATTTAGCCTGAAAGTGTCTTATTTTACGTATGAAATGCTGTTAAAATTGTAAATATTAGCACTTTTTACTTAATTTAGCCTGAAAGTGTCTTATTTTACGTATGAAATGCTGTTAAAATTGTAAATATTAGCACTTTTTACTTAATTTAGCCTGAAAGTGTCTTATTTTACGTATGAAATGCTGTTAAAATTGTAAATATTAGCACTTTTTACTTAATTTAGCCTGAAAGTGTCTTATTTTACGTATGAAATGCTGTTAAAATTGTAAATATTAGCACTTTTTACTTAATTTAGCCTGAAAGTGTCTTATTTTACGTATGAAATGCTGTTAAAATTGTAAATATTAGCACTTTTTACTTAATTTAGCCTGAAAGTGTCTTATTTTACGTATGAAATGCTGTTAAAATTGTAAATATTAGCACTTTTTACTTAATTTAGCCTGAAAGTGTCTTATTTTACGTATGAAATGCTGTTAAAATTGTAAATATTAGCACTTTTTACTTAATTTAGCCTGAAAGTGTCTTATTTTACGTATGAAATGCTGTTAAAATTGTAAATATTAGCACTTTTTACTTAATTTAGCCTGAAAGTGTCTTATTTTACGTATGAAATGCTGTTAAAATTGTAAATATTAGCACTTTTTACTTAATTTAGCCTGAAAGTGTCTTATTTTACGTATGAAATGCTGTTAAAATTGTAAATATTAGCACTTTTTACTTAATTTAGCCTGAAAGTGTCTTATTTTACGTATGAAATGCTGTTAAAATTGTAAATATTAGCACTTTTTACTTAATTTAGCCTGAAAGTGTCTTATTTTACGTATGAAATGCTGTTAAAATTGTAAATATTAGCACTTTTTACTTAATTTAGCCTGAAAGTGTCTTATTTTACGTATGAAATGCTGTTAAAATTGTAAATATTAGCACTTTTTACTTAATTTAGCCTGAAAGTGTCTTATTTTACGTATGAAATGCTGTTAAAATTGTAAATATTAGCACTTTTTACTTAATTTAGCCTGAAAGTGTCTTATTTTACGTATGAAATGCTGTTAAAATTGTAAATATTAGCACTTTTTACTTAATTTAGCCTGAAAGTGTCTTATTTTACGTATGAAATGCTGTTAAAATTGTAAATATTAGCACTTTTTACTTAATTTAGCCTGAAAGTGTCTTATTTTACGTATGAAATGCTGTTAAAATTGTAAATATTAGCACTTTTTACTTAATTTAGCCTGAAAGTGTCTTATTTTACGTATGAAATGCTGTTAAAATTGTAAATATTAGCACTTTTTACTTAATTTAGCCTGAAAGTGTCTTATTTTACGTATGAAATGCTGTTAAAATTGTAAATATTAGCACTTTTTACTTAATTTAGCCTGAAAGTGTCTTATTTTACGTATGAAATGCTGTTAAAATTGTAAATATTAGCACTTTTTACTTAATTTAGCCTGAAAGTGTCTTATTTTACGTATGAAATGCTGTTAAAATTGTAAATATTAGCACTTTTTACTTAATTTAGCCTGAAAGTGTCTTATTTTACGTATGAAATGCTGTTAAAATTGTAAATATTAGCACTTTTTACTTAATTTAGCCTGAAAGTGTCTTATTTTACGTATGAAATGCTGTTAAAATTGTAAATATTAGCACTTTTTACTTAATTTAGCCTGAAAGTGTCTTATTTTACGTATGAAATGCTGTTAAAATTGTAAATATTAGCACTTTTTACTTAATTTAGCCTGAAAGTGTCTTATTTTACGTATGAAATGCTGTTAAAATTGTAAATATTAGCACTTTTTACTTAATTTAGCCTGAAAGTGTCTTATTTTACGTATGAAATGCTGTTAAAATTGTAAATATTAGCACTTTTTACTTAATTTAGCCTGAAAGTGTCTTATTTTACGTATGAAATGCTGTTAAAATTGTAAATATTAGCACTTTTTACTTAATTTAGCCTGAAAGTGTCTTATTTTACGTATGAAATGCTGTTAAAATTGTAAATATTAGCACTTTTTACTTAATTTAGCCTGAAAGTGTCTTATTTTACGTATGAAATGCTGTTAAAATTGTAAATATTAGCACTTTTTACTTAATTTAGCCTGAAAGTGTCTTATTTTACGTATGAAATGCTGTTAAAATTGTAAATATTAGCACTTTTTACTTAATTTAGCCTGAAAGTGTCTTATTTTACGTATGAAATGCTGTTAAAATTGTAAATATTAGCACTTTTTACTTAATTTAGCCTGAAAGTGTCTTATTTTACGTATGAAATGCTGTTAAAATTGTAAATATTAGCACTTTTTACTTAATTTAGCCTGAAAGTGTCTTATTTTACGTATGAAATGCTGTTAAAATTGTAAATATTAGCACTTTTTACTTAATTTAGCCTGAAAGTGTCTTATTTTACGTATGAAATGCTGTTAAAATTGTAAATATTAGCACTTTTTACTTAATTTAGCCTGAAAGTGTCTTATTTTACGTATGAAATGCTGTTAAAATTGTAAATATTAGCACTTTTTACTTAATTTAGCCTGAAAGTGTCTTATTTTACGTATGAAATGCTGTTAAAATTGTAAATATTAGCACTTTTTACTTAATTTAGCCTGAAAGTGTCTTATTTTACGTATGAAATGCTGTTAAAATTGTAAATATTAGCACTTTTTACTTAATTTAGCCTGAAAGTGTCTTATTTTACGTATGAAATGCTGTTAAAATTGTAAATATTAGCACTTTTTACTTAATTTAGCCTGAAAGTGTCTTATTTTACGTATGAAATGCTGTTAAAATTGTAAATATTAGCACTTTTTACTTAATTTAGCCTGAAAGTGTCTTATTTTACGTATGAAATGCTGTTAAAATTGTAAATATTAGCACTTTTTACTTAATTTAGCCTGAAAGTGTCTTATTTTACGTATGAAATGCTGTTAAAATTGTAAATATTAGCACTTTTTACTTAATTTAGCCTGAAAGTGTCTTATTTTACGTATGAAATGCTGTTAAAATTGTAAATATTAGCACTTTTTACTTAATTTAGCCTGAAAGTGTCTTATTTTACGTATGAAATGCTGTTAAAATTGTAAATATTAGCACTTTTTACTTAATTTAGCCTGAAAGTGTCTTATTTTACGTATGAAATGCTGTTAAAATTGTAAATATTAGCACTTTTTACTTAATTTAGCCTGAAAGTGTCTTATTTTACGTATGAAATGCTGTTAAAATTGTAAATATTAGCACTTTTTACTTAATTTAGCCTGAAAGTGTCTTATTTTACGTATGAAATGCTGTTAAAATTGTAAATATTAGCACTTTTTACTTAATTTAGCCTGAAAGTGTCTTATTTTACGTATGAAATGCTGTTAAAATTGTAAATATTAGCACTTTTTACTTAATTTAGCCTGAAAGTGTCTTATTTTACGTATGAAATGCTGTTAAAATTGTAAATATTAGCACTTTTTACTTAATTTAGCCTGAAAGTGTCTTATTTTACGTATGAAATGCTGTTAAAATTGTAAATATTAGCACTTTTTACTTAATTTAGCCTGAAAGTGTCTTATTTTACGTATGAAATGCTGTTAAAATTGTAAATATTAGCACTTTTTACTTAATTTAGCCTGAAAGTGTCTTATTTTACGTATGAAATGCTGTTAAAATTGTAAATATTAGCACTTTTTACTTAATTTAGCCTGAAAGTGTCTTATTTTACGTATGAAATGCTGTTAAAATTGTAAATATTAGCACTTTTTACTTAATTTAGCCTGAAAGTGTCTTATTTTACGTATGAAATGCTGTTAAAATTGTAAATATTAGCACTTTTTACTTAATTTAGCCTGAAAGTGTCTTATTTTACGTATGAAATGCTGTTAAAATTGTAAATATTAGCACTTTTTACTTAATTTAGCCTGAAAGTGTCTTATTTTACGTATGAAATGCTGTTAAAATTGTAAATATTAGCACTTTTTACTTAATTTAGCCTGAAAGTGTCTTATTTTACGTATGAAATGCTGTTAAAATTGTAAATATTAGCACTTTTTACTTAATTTAGCCTGAAAGTGTCTTATTTTACGTATGAAATGCTGTTAAAATTGTAAATATTAGCACTTTTTACTTAATTTAGCCTGAAAGTGTCTTATTTTACGTATGAAATGCTGTTAAAATTGTAAATATTAGCACTTTTTACTTAATTTAGCCTGAAAGTGTCTTATTTTACGTATGAAATGCTGTTAAAATTGTAAATATTAGCACTTTTTACTTAATTTAGCCTGAAAGTGTCTTATTTTACGTATGAAATGCTGTTAAAATTGTAAATATTAGCACTTTTTACTTAATTTAGCCTGAAAGTGTCTTATTTTACGTATGAAATGCTGTTAAAATTGTAAATATTAGCACTTTTTACTTAATTTAGCCTGAAAGTGTCTTATTTTACGTATGAAATGCTGTTAAAATTGTAAATATTAGCACTTTTTACTTAATTTAGCCTGAAAGTGTCTTATTTTACGTATGAAATGCTGTTAAAATTGTAAATATTAGCACTTTTTACTTAATTTAGCCTGAAAGTGTCTTATTTTACGTATGAAATGCTGTTAAAATTGTAAATATTAGCACTTTTTACTTAATTTAGCCTGAAAGTGTCTTATTTTACGTATGAAATGCTGTTAAAATTGTAAATATTAGCACTTTTTACTTAATTTAGCCTGAAAGTGTCTTATTTTACGTATGAAATGCTGTTAAAATTGTAAATATTAGCACTTTTTACTTAATTTAGCCTGAAAGTGTCTTATTTTACGTATGAAATGCTGTTAAAATTGTAAATATTAGCACTTTTTACTTAATTTAGCCTGAAAGTGTCTTATTTTACGTATGAAATGCTGTTAAAATTGTAAATATTAGCACTTTTTACTTAATTTAGCCTGAAAGTGTCTTATTTTACGTATGAAATGCTGTTAAAATTGTAAATATTAGCACTTTTTACTTAATTTAGCCTGAAAGTGTCTTATTTTACGTATGAAATGCTGTTAAAATTGTAAATATTAGCACTTTTTACTTAATTTAGCCTGAAAGTGTCTTATTTTACGTATGAAATGCTGTTAAAATTGTAAATATTAGCACTTTTTACTTAATTTAGCCTGAAAGTGTCTTATTTTACGTATGAAATGCTGTTAAAATTGTAAATATTAGCACTTTTTACTTAATTTAGCCTGAAAGTGTCTTATTTTACGTATGAAATGCTGTTAAAATTGTAAATATTAGCACTTTTTACTTAATTTAGCCTGAAAGTGTCTTATTTTACGTATGAAATGCTGTTAAAATTGTAAATATTAGCACTTTTTACTTAATTTAGCCTGAAAGTGTCTTATTTTACGTATGAAATGCTGTTAAAATTGTAAATATTAGCACTTTTTACTTAATTTAGCCTGAAAGTGTCTTATTTTACGTATGAAATGCTGTTAAAATTGTAAATATTAGCACTTTTTACTTAATTTAGCCTGAAAGTGTCTTATTTTACGTATGAAATGCTGTTAAAATTGTAAATATTAGCACTTTTTACTTAATTTAGCCTGAAAGTGTCTTATTTTACGTATGAAATGCTGTTAAAATTGTAAATATTAGCACTTTTTACTTAATTTAGCCTGAAAGTGTCTTATTTTACGTATGAAATGCTGTTAAAATTGTAAATATTAGCACTTTTTACTTAATTTAGCCTGAAAGTGTCTTATTTTACGTATGAAATGCTGTTAAAATTGTAAATATTAGCACTTTTTACTTAATTTAGCCTGAAAGTGTCTTATTTTACGTATGAAATGCTGTTAAAATTGTAAATATTAGCACTTTTTACTTAATTTAGCCTGAAAGTGTCTTATTTTACGTATGAAATGCTGTTAAAATTGTAAATATTAGCACTTTTTACTTAATTTAGCCTGAAAGTGTCTTATTTTACGTATGAAATGCTGTTAAAATTGTAAATATTAGCACTTTTTACTTAATTTAGCCTGAAAGTGTCTTATTTTACGTATGAAATGCTGTTAAAATTGTAAATATTAGCACTTTTTACTTAATTTAGCCTGAAAGTGTCTTATTTTACGTATGAAATGCTGTTAAAATTGTAAATATTAGCACTTTTTACTTAATTTAGCCTGAAAGTGTCTTATTTTACGTATGAAATGCTGTTAAAATTGTAAATATTAGCACTTTTTACTTAATTTAGCCTGAAAGTGTCTTATTTTACGTATGAAATGCTGTTAAAATTGTAAATATTAGCACTTTTTACTTAATTTAGCCTGAAAGTGTCTTATTTTACGTATGAAATGCTGTTAAAATTGTAAATATTAGCACTTTTTACTTAATTTAGCCTGAAAGTGTCTTATTTTACGTATGAAATGCTGTTAAAATTGTAAATATTAGCACTTTTTACTTAATTTAGCCTGAAAGTGTCTTATTTTACGTATGAAATGCTGTTAAAATTGTAAATATTAGCACTTTTTACTTAATTTAGCCTGAAAGTGTCTTATTTTACGTATGAAATGCTGTTAAAATTGTAAATATTAGCACTTTTTACTTAATTTAGCCTGAAAGTGTCTTATTTTACGTATGAAATGCTGTTAAAATTGTAAATATTAGCACTTTTTACTTAATTTAGCCTGAAAGTGTCTTATTTTACGTATGAAATGCTGTTAAAATTGTAAATATTAGCACTTTTTACTTAATTTAGCCTGAAAGTGTCTTATTTTACGTATGAAATGCTGTTAAAATTGTAAATATTAGCACTTTTTACTTAATTTAGCCTGAAAGTGTCTTATTTTACGTATGAAATGCTGTTAAAATTGTAAATATTAGCACTTTTTACTTAATTTAGCCTGAAAGTGTCTTATTTTACGTATGAAATGCTGTTAAAATTGTAAATATTAGCACTTTTTACTTAATTTAGCCTGAAAGTGTCTTATTTTACGTATGAAATGCTGTTAAAATTGTAAATATTAGCACTTTTTACTTAATTTAGCCTGAAAGTGTCTTATTTTACGTATGAAATGCTGTTAAAATTGTAAATATTAGCACTTTTTACTTAATTTAGCCTGAAAGTGTCTTATTTTACGTATGAAATGCTGTTAAAATTGTAAATATTAGCACTTTTTACTTAATTTAGCCTGAAAGTGTCTTATTTTACGTATGAAATGCTGTTAAAATTGTAAATATTAGCACTTTTTACTTAATTTAGCCTGAAAGTGTCTTATTTTACGTATGAAATGCTGTTAAAATTGTAAATATTAGCACTTTTTACTTAATTTAGCCTGAAAGTGTCTTATTTTACGTATGAAATGCTGTTAAAATTGTAAATATTAGCACTTTTTACTTAATTTAGCCTGAAAGTGTCTTATTTTACGTATGAAATGCTGTTAAAATTGTAAATATTAGCACTTTTTACTTAATTTAGCCTGAAAGTGTCTTATTTTACGTATGAAATGCTGTTAAAATTGTAAATATTAGCACTTTTTACTTAATTTAGCCTGAAAGTGTCTTATTTTACGTATGAAATGCTGTTAAAATTGTAAATATTAGCACTTTTTACTTAATTTAGCCTGAAAGTGTCTTATTTTACGTATGAAATGCTGTTAAAATTGTAAATATTAGCACTTTTTACTTAATTTAGCCTGAAAGTGTCTTATTTTACGTATGAAATGCTGTTAAAATTGTAAATATTAGCACTTTTTACTTAATTTAGCCTGAAAGTGTCTTATTTTACGTATGAAATGCTGTTAAAATTGTAAATATTAGCACTTTTTACTTAATTTAGCCTGAAAGTGTCTTATTTTACGTATGAAATGCTGTTAAAATTGTAAATATTAGCACTTTTTACTTAATTTAGCCTGAAAGTGTCTTATTTTACGTATGAAATGCTGTTAAAATTGTAAATATTAGCACTTTTTACTTAATTTAGCCTGAAAGTGTCTTATTTTACGTATGAAATGCTGTTAAAATTGTAAATATTAGCACTTTTTACTTAATTTAGCCTGAAAGTGTCTTATTTTACGTATGAAATGCTGTTAAAATTGTAAATATTAGCACTTTTTACTTAATTTAGCCTGAAAGTGTCTTATTTTACGTATGAAATGCTGTTAAAATTGTAAATATTAGCACTTTTTACTTAATTTAGCCTGAAAGTGTCTTATTTTACGTATGAAATGCTGTTAAAATTGTAAATATTAGCACTTTTTACTTAATTTAGCCTGAAAGTGTCTTATTTTACGTATGAAATGCTGTTAAAATTGTAAATATTAGCACTTTTTACTTAATTTAGCCTGAAAGTGTCTTATTTTACGTATGAAATGCTGTTAAAATTGTAAATATTAGCACTTTTTACTTAATTTAGCCTGAAAGTGTCTTATTTTACGTATGAAATGCTGTTAAAATTGTAAATATTAGCACTTTTTACTTAATTTAGCCTGAAAGTGTCTTATTTTACGTATGAAATGCTGTTAAAATTGTAAATATTAGCACTTTTTACTTAATTTAGCCTGAAAGTGTCTTATTTTACGTATGAAATGCTGTTAAAATTGTAAATATTAGCACTTTTTACTTAATTTAGCCTGAAAGTGTCTTATTTTACGTATGAAATGCTGTTAAAATTGTAAATATTAGCACTTTTTACTTAATTTAGCCTGAAAGTGTCTTATTTTACGTATGAAATGCTGTTAAAATTGTAAATATTAGCACTTTTTACTTAATTTAGCCTGAAAGTGTCTTATTTTACGTATGAAATGCTGTTAAAATTGTAAATATTAGCACTTTTTACTTAATTTAGCCTGAAAGTGTCTTATTTTACGTATGAAATGCTGTTAAAATTGTAAATATTAGCACTTTTTACTTAATTTAGCCTGAAAGTGTCTTATTTTACGTATGAAATGCTGTTAAAATTGTAAATATTAGCACTTTTTACTTAATTTAGCCTGAAAGTGTCTTATTTTACGTATGAAATGCTGTTAAAATTGTAAATATTAGCACTTTTTACTTAATTTAGCCTGAAAGTGTCTTATTTTACGTATGAAATGCTGTTAAAATTGTAAATATTAGCACTTTTTACTTAATTTAGCCTGAAAGTGTCTTATTTTACGTATGAAATGCTGTTAAAATTGTAAATATTAGCACTTTTTACTTAATTTAGCCTGAAAGTGTCTTATTTTACGTATGAAATGCTGTTAAAATTGTAAATATTAGCACTTTTTACTTAATTTAGCCTGAAAGTGTCTTATTTTACGTATGAAATGCTGTTAAAATTGTAAATATTAGCACTTTTTACTTAATTTAGCCTGAAAGTGTCTTATTTTACGTATGAAATGCTGTTAAAATTGTAAATATTAGCACTTTTTACTTAATTTAGCCTGAAAGTGTCTTATTTTACGTATGAAATGCTGTTAAAATTGTAAATATTAGCACTTTTTACTTAATTTAGCCTGAAAGTGTCTTATTTTACGTATGAAATGCTGTTAAAATTGTAAATATTAGCACTTTTTACTTAATTTAGCCTGAAAGTGTCTTATTTTACGTATGAAATGCTGTTAAAATTGTAAATATTAGCACTTTTTACTTAATTTAGCCTGAAAGTGTCTTATTTTACGTATGAAATGCTGTTAAAATTGTAAATATTAGCACTTTTTACTTAATTTAGCCTGAAAGTGTCTTATTTTACGTATGAAATGCTGTTAAAATTGTAAATATTAGCACTTTTTACTTAATTTAGCCTGAAAGTGTCTTATTTTACGTATGAAATGCTGTTAAAATTGTAAATATTAGCACTTTTTACTTAATTTAGCCTGAAAGTGTCTTATTTTACGTATGAAATGCTGTTAAAATTGTAAATATTAGCACTTTTTACTTAATTTAGCCTGAAAGTGTCTTATTTTACGTATGAAATGCTGTTAAAATTGTAAATATTAGCACTTTTTACTTAATTTAGCCTGAAAGTGTCTTATTTTACGTATGAAATGCTGTTAAAATTGTAAATATTAGCACTTTTTACTTAATTTAGCCTGAAAGTGTCTTATTTTACGTATGAAATGCTGTTAAAATTGTAAATATTAGCACTTTTTACTTAATTTAGCCTGAAAGTGTCTTATTTTACGTATGAAATGCTGTTAAAATTGTAAATATTAGCACTTTTTACTTAATTTAGCCTGAAAGTGTCTTATTTTACGTATGAAATGCTGTTAAAATTGTAAATATTAGCACTTTTTACTTAATTTAGCCTGAAAGTGTCTTATTTTACGTATGAAATGCTGTTAAAATTGTAAATATTAGCACTTTTTACTTAATTTAGCCTGAAAGTGTCTTATTTTACGTATGAAATGCTGTTAAAATTGTAAATATTAGCACTTTTTACTTAATTTAGCCTGAAAGTGTCTTATTTTACGTATGAAATGCTGTTAAAATTGTAAATATTAGCACTTTTTACTTAATTTAGCCTGAAAGTGTCTTATTTTACGTATGAAATGCTGTTAAAATTGTAAATATTAGCACTTTTTACTTAATTTAGCCTGAAAGTGTCTTATTTTACGTATGAAATGCTGTTAAAATTGTAAATATTAGCACTTTTTACTTAATTTAGCCTGAAAGTGTCTTATTTTACGTATGAAATGCTGTTAAAATTGTAAATATTAGCACTTTTTACTTAATTTAGCCTGAAAGTGTCTTATTTTACGTATGAAATGCTGTTAAAATTGTAAATATTAGCACTTTTTACTTAATTTAGCCTGAAAGTGTCTTATTTTACGTATGAAATGCTGTTAAAATTGTAAATATTAGCACTTTTTACTTAATTTAGCCTGAAAGTGTCTTATTTTACGTATGAAATGCTGTTAAAATTGTAAATATTAGCACTTTTTACTTAATTTAGCCTGAAAGTGTCTTATTTTACGTATGAAATGCTGTTAAAATTGTAAATATTAGCACTTTTTACTTAATTTAGCCTGAAAGTGTCTTATTTTACGTATGAAATGCTGTTAAAATTGTAAATATTAGCACTTTTTACTTAATTTAGCCTGAAAGTGTCTTATTTTACGTATGAAATGCTGTTAAAATTGTAAATATTAGCACTTTTTACTTAATTTAGCCTGAAAGTGTCTTATTTTACGTATGAAATGCTGTTAAAATTGTAAATATTAGCACTTTTTACTTAATTTAGCCTGAAAGTGTCTTATTTTACGTATGAAATGCTGTTAAAATTGTAAATATTAGCACTTTTTACTTAATTTAGCCTGAAAGTGTCTTATTTTACGTATGAAATGCTGTTAAAATTGTAAATATTAGCACTTTTTACTTAATTTAGCCTGAAAGTGTCTTATTTTACGTATGAAATGCTGTTAAAATTGTAAATATTAGCACTTTTTACTTAATTTAGCCTGAAAGTGTCTTATTTTACGTATGAAATGCTGTTAAAATTGTAAATATTAGCACTTTTTACTTAATTTAGCCTGAAAGTGTCTTATTTTACGTATGAAATGCTGTTAAAATTGTAAATATTAGCACTTTTTACTTAATTTAGCCTGAAAGTGTCTTATTTTACGTATGAAATGCTGTTAAAATTGTAAATATTAGCACTTTTTACTTAATTTAGCCTGAAAGTGTCTTATTTTACGTATGAAATGCTGTTAAAATTGTAAATATTAGCACTTTTTACTTAATTTAGCCTGAAAGTGTCTTATTTTACGTATGAAATGCTGTTAAAATTGTAAATATTAGCACTTTTTACTTAATTTAGCCTGAAAGTGTCTTATTTTACGTATGAAATGCTGTTAAAATTGTAAATATTAGCACTTTTTACTTAATTTAGCCTGAAAGTGTCTTATTTTACGTATGAAATGCTGTTAAAATTGTAAATATTAGCACTTTTTACTTAATTTAGCCTGAAAGTGTCTTATTTTACGTATGAAATGCTGTTAAAATTGTAAATATTAGCACTTTTTACTTAATTTAGCCTGAAAGTGTCTTATTTTACGTATGAAATGCTGTTAAAATTGTAAATATTAGCACTTTTTACTTAATTTAGCCTGAAAGTGTCTTATTTTACGTATGAAATGCTGTTAAAATTGTAAATATTAGCACTTTTTACTTAATTTAGCCTGAAAGTGTCTTATTTTACGTATGAAATGCTGTTAAAATTGTAAATATTAGCACTTTTTACTTAATTTAGCCTGAAAGTGTCTTATTTTACGTATGAAATGCTGTTAAAATTGTAAATATTAGCACTTTTTACTTAATTTAGCCTGAAAGTGTCTTATTTTACGTATGAAATGCTGTTAAAATTGTAAATATTAGCACTTTTTACTTAATTTAGCCTGAAAGTGTCTTATTTTACGTATGAAATGCTGTTAAAATTGTAAATATTAGCACTTTTTACTTAATTTAGCCTGAAAGTGTCTTATTTTACGTATGAAATGCTGTTAAAATTGTAAATATTAGCACTTTTTACTTAATTTAGCCTGAAAGTGTCTTATTTTACGTATGAAATGCTGTTAAAATTGTAAATATTAGCACTTTTTACTTAATTTAGCCTGAAAGTGTCTTATTTTACGTATGAAATGCTGTTAAAATTGTAAATATTAGCACTTTTTACTTAATTTAGCCTGAAAGTGTCTTATTTTACGTATGAAATGCTGTTAAAATTGTAAATATTAGCACTTTTTACTTAATTTAGCCTGAAAGTGTCTTATTTTACGTATGAAATGCTGTTAAAATTGTAAATATTAGCACTTTTTACTTAATTTAGCCTGAAAGTGTCTTATTTTACGTATGAAATGCTGTTAAAATTGTAAATATTAGCACTTTTTACTTAATTTAGCCTGAAAGTGTCTTATTTTACGTATGAAATGCTGTTAAAATTGTAAATATTAGCACTTTTTACTTAATTTAGCCTGAAAGTGTCTTATTTTACGTATGAAATGCTGTTAAAATTGTAAATATTAGCACTTTTTACTTAATTTAGCCTGAAAGTGTCTTATTTTACGTATGAAATGCTGTTAAAATTGTAAATATTAGCACTTTTTACTTAATTTAGCCTGAAAGTGTCTTATTTTACGTATGAAATGCTGTTAAAATTGTAAATATTAGCACTTTTTACTTAATTTAGCCTGAAAGTGTCTTATTTTACGTATGAAATGCTGTTAAAATTGTAAATATTAGCACTTTTTACTTAATTTAGCCTGAAAGTGTCTTATTTTACGTATGAAATGCTGTTAAAATTGTAAATATTAGCACTTTTTACTTAATTTAGCCTGAAAGTGTCTTATTTTACGTATGAAATGCTGTTAAAATTGTAAATATTAGCACTTTTTACTTAATTTAGCCTGAAAGTGTCTTATTTTACGTATGAAATGCTGTTAAAATTGTAAATATTAGCACTTTTTACTTAATTTAGCCTGAAAGTGTCTTATTTTACGTATGAAATGCTGTTAAAATTGTAAATATTAGCACTTTTTACTTAATTTAGCCTGAAAGTGTCTTATTTTACGTATGAAATGCTGTTAAAATTGTAAATATTAGCACTTTTTACTTAATTTAGCCTGAAAGTGTCTTATTTTACGTATGAAATGCTGTTAAAATTGTAAATATTAGCACTTTTTACTTAATTTAGCCTGAAAGTGTCTTATTTTACGTATGAAATGCTGTTAAAATTGTAAATATTAGCACTTTTTACTTAATTTAGCCTGAAAGTGTCTTATTTTACGTATGAAATGCTGTTAAAATTGTAAATATTAGCACTTTTTACTTAATTTAGCCTGAAAGTGTCTTATTTTACGTATGAAATGCTGTTAAAATTGTAAATATTAGCACTTTTTACTTAATTTAGCCTGAAAGTGTCTTATTTTACGTATGAAATGCTGTTAAAATTGTAAATATTAGCACTTTTTACTTAATTTAGCCTGAAAGTGTCTTATTTTACGTATGAAATGCTGTTAAAATTGTAAATATTAGCACTTTTTACTTAATTTAGCCTGAAAGTGTCTTATTTTACGTATGAAATGCTGTTAAAATTGTAAATATTAGCACTTTTTACTTAATTTAGCCTGAAAGTGTCTTATTTTACGTATGAAATGCTGTTAAAATTGTAAATATTAGCACTTTTTACTTAATTTAGCCTGAAAGTGTCTTATTTTACGTATGAAATGCTGTTAAAATTGTAAATATTAGCACTTTTTACTTAATTTAGCCTGAAAGTGTCTTATTTTACGTATGAAATGCTGTTAAAATTGTAAATATTAGCACTTTTTACTTAATTTAGCCTGAAAGTGTCTTATTTTACGTATGAAATGCTGTTAAAATTGTAAATATTAGCACTTTTTACTTAATTTAGCCTGAAAGTGTCTTATTTTACGTATGAAATGCTGTTAAAATTGTAAATATTAGCACTTTTTACTTAATTTAGCCTGAAAGTGTCTTATTTTACGTATGAAATGCTGTTAAAATTGTAAATATTAGCACTTTTTACTTAATTTAGCCTGAAAGTGTCTTATTTTACGTATGAAATGCTGTTAAAATTGTAAATATTAGCACTTTTTACTTAATTTAGCCTGAAAGTGTCTTATTTTACGTATGAAATGCTGTTAAAATTGTAAATATTAGCACTTTTTACTTAATTTAGCCTGAAAGTGTCTTATTTTACGTATGAAATGCTGTTAAAATTGTAAATATTAGCACTTTTTACTTAATTTAGCCTGAAAGTGTCTTATTTTACGTATGAAATGCTGTTAAAATTGTAAATATTAGCACTTTTTACTTAATTTAGCCTGAAAGTGTCTTATTTTACGTATGAAATGCTGTTAAAATTGTAAATATTAGCACTTTTTACTTAATTTAGCCTGAAAGTGTCTTATTTTACGTATGAAATGCTGTTAAAATTGTAAATATTAGCACTTTTTACTTAATTTAGCCTGAAAGTGTCTTATTTTACGTATGAAATGCTGTTAAAATTGTAAATATTAGCACTTTTTACTTAATTTAGCCTGAAAGTGTCTTATTTTACGTATGAAATGCTGTTAAAATTGTAAATATTAGCACTTTTTACTTAATTTAGCCTGAAAGTGTCTTATTTTACGTATGAAATGCTGTTAAAATTGTAAATATTAGCACTTTTTACTTAATTTAGCCTGAAAGTGTCTTATTTTACGTATGAAATGCTGTTAAAATTGTAAATATTAGCACTTTTTACTTAATTTAGCCTGAAAGTGTCTTATTTTACGTATGAAATGCTGTTAAAATTGTAAATATTAGCACTTTTTACTTAATTTAGCCTGAAAGTGTCTTATTTTACGTATGAAATGCTGTTAAAATTGTAAATATTAGCACTTTTTACTTAATTTAGCCTGAAAGTGTCTTATTTTACGTATGAAATGCTGTTAAAATTGTAAATATTAGCACTTTTTACTTAATTTAGCCTGAAAGTGTCTTATTTTACGTATGAAATGCTGTTAAAATTGTAAATATTAGCACTTTTTACTTAATTTAGCCTGAAAGTGTCTTATTTTACGTATGAAATGCTGTTAAAATTGTAAATATTAGCACTTTTTACTTAATTTAGCCTGAAAGTGTCTTATTTTACGTATGAAATGCTGTTAAAATTGTAAATATTAGCACTTTTTACTTAATTTAGCCTGAAAGTGTCTTATTTTACGTATGAAATGCTGTTAAAATTGTAAATATTAGCACTTTTTACTTAATTTAGCCTGAAAGTGTCTTATTTTACGTATGAAATGCTGTTAAAATTGTAAATATTAGCACTTTTTACTTAATTTAGCCTGAAAGTGTCTTATTTTACGTATGAAATGCTGTTAAAATTGTAAATATTAGCACTTTTTACTTAATTTAGCCTGAAAGTGTCTTATTTTACGTATGAAATGCTGTTAAAATTGTAAATATTAGCACTTTTTACTTAATTTAGCCTGAAAGTGTCTTATTTTACGTATGAAATGCTGTTAAAATTGTAAATATTAGCACTTTTTACTTAATTTAGCCTGAAAGTGTCTTATTTTACGTATGAAATGCTGTTAAAATTGTAAATATTAGCACTTTTTACTTAATTTAGCCTGAAAGTGTCTTATTTTACGTATGAAATGCTGTTAAAATTGTAAATATTAGCACTTTTTACTTAATTTAGCCTGAAAGTGTCTTATTTTACGTATGAAATGCTGTTAAAATTGTAAATATTAGCACTTTTTACTTAATTTAGCCTGAAAGTGTCTTATTTTACGTATGAAATGCTGTTAAAATTGTAAATATTAGCACTTTTTACTTAATTTAGCCTGAAAGTGTCTTATTTTACGTATGAAATGCTGTTAAAATTGTAAATATTAGCACTTTTTACTTAATTTAGCCTGAAAGTGTCTTATTTTACGTATGAAATGCTGTTAAAATTGTAAATATTAGCACTTTTTACTTAATTTAGCCTGAAAGTGTCTTATTTTACGTATGAAATGCTGTTAAAATTGTAAATATTAGCACTTTTTACTTAATTTAGCCTGAAAGTGTCTTATTTTACGTATGAAATGCTGTTAAAATTGTAAATATTAGCACTTTTTACTTAATTTAGCCTGAAAGTGTCTTATTTTACGTATGAAATGCTGTTAAAATTGTAAATATTAGCACTTTTTACTTAATTTAGCCTGAAAGTGTCTTATTTTACGTATGAAATGCTGTTAAAATTGTAAATATTAGCACTTTTTACTTAATTTAGCCTGAAAGTGTCTTATTTTACGTATGAAATGCTGTTAAAATTGTAAATATTAGCACTTTTTACTTAATTTAGCCTGAAAGTGTCTTATTTTACGTATGAAATGCTGTTAAAATTGTAAATATTAGCACTTTTTACTTAATTTAGCCTGAAAGTGTCTTATTTTACGTATGAAATGCTGTTAAAATTGTAAATATTAGCACTTTTTACTTAATTTAGCCTGAAAGTGTCTTATTTTACGTATGAAATGCTGTTAAAATTGTAAATATTAGCACTTTTTACTTAATTTAGCCTGAAAGTGTCTTATTTTACGTATGAAATGCTGTTAAAATTGTAAATATTAGCACTTTTTACTTAATTTAGCCTGAAAGTGTCTTATTTTACGTATGAAATGCTGTTAAAATTGTAAATATTAGCACTTTTTACTTAATTTAGCCTGAAAGTGTCTTATTTTACGTATGAAATGCTGTTAAAATTGTAAATATTAGCACTTTTTACTTAATTTAGCCTGAAAGTGTCTTATTTTACGTATGAAATGCTGTTAAAATTGTAAATATTAGCACTTTTTACTTAATTTAGCCTGAAAGTGTCTTATTTTACGTATGAAATGCTGTTAAAATTGTAAATATTAGCACTTTTTACTTAATTTAGCCTGAAAGTGTCTTATTTTACGTATGAAATGCTGTTAAAATTGTAAATATTAGCACTTTTTACTTAATTTAGCCTGAAAGTGTCTTATTTTACGTATGAAATGCTGTTAAAATTGTAAATATTAGCACTTTTTACTTAATTTAGCCTGAAAGTGTCTTATTTTACGTATGAAATGCTGTTAAAATTGTAAATATTAGCACTTTTTACTTAATTTAGCCTGAAAGTGTCTTATTTTACGTATGAAATGCTGTTAAAATTGTAAATATTAGCACTTTTTACTTAATTTAGCCTGAAAGTGTCTTATTTTACGTATGAAATGCTGTTAAAATTGTAAATATTAGCACTTTTTACTTAATTTAGCCTGAAAGTGTCTTATTTTACGTATGAAATGCTGTTAAAATTGTAAATATTAGCACTTTTTACTTAATTTAGCCTGAAAGTGTCTTATTTTACGTATGAAATGCTGTTAAAATTGTAAATATTAGCACTTTTTACTTAATTTAGCCTGAAAGTGTCTTATTTTACGTATGAAATGCTGTTAAAATTGTAAATATTAGCACTTTTTACTTAATTTAGCCTGAAAGTGTCTTATTTTACGTATGAAATGCTGTTAAAATTGTAAATATTAGCACTTTTTACTTAATTTAGCCTGAAAGTGTCTTATTTTACGTATGAAATGCTGTTAAAATTGTAAATATTAGCACTTTTTACTTAATTTAGCCTGAAAGTGTCTTATTTTACGTATGAAATGCTGTTAAAATTGTAAATATTAGCACTTTTTACTTAATTTAGCCTGAAAGTGTCTTATTTTACGTATGAAATGCTGTTAAAATTGTAAATATTAGCACTTTTTACTTAATTTAGCCTGAAAGTGTCTTATTTTACGTATGAAATGCTGTTAAAATTGTAAATATTAGCACTTTTTACTTAATTTAGCCTGAAAGTGTCTTATTTTACGTATGAAATGCTGTTAAAATTGTAAATATTAGCACTTTTTACTTAATTTAGCCTGAAAGTGTCTTATTTTACGTATGAAATGCTGTTAAAATTGTAAATATTAGCACTTTTTACTTAATTTAGCCTGAAAGTGTCTTATTTTACGTATGAAATGCTGTTAAAATTGTAAATATTAGCACTTTTTACTTAATTTAGCCTGAAAGTGTCTTATTTTACGTATGAAATGCTGTTAAAATTGTAAATATTAGCACTTTTTACTTAATTTAGCCTGAAAGTGTCTTATTTTACGTATGAAATGCTGTTAAAATTGTAAATATTAGCACTTTTTACTTAATTTAGCCTGAAAGTGTCTTATTTTACGTATGAAATGCTGTTAAAATTGTAAATATTAGCACTTTTTACTTAATTTAGCCTGAAAGTGTCTTATTTTACGTATGAAATGCTGTTAAAATTGTAAATATTAGCACTTTTTACTTAATTTAGCCTGAAAGTGTCTTATTTTACGTATGAAATGCTGTTAAAATTGTAAATATTAGCACTTTTTACTTAATTTAGCCTGAAAGTGTCTTATTTTACGTATGAAATGCTGTTAAAATTGTAAATATTAGCACTTTTTACTTAATTTAGCCTGAAAGTGTCTTATTTTACGTATGAAATGCTGTTAAAATTGTAAATATTAGCACTTTTTACTTAATTTAGCCTGAAAGTGTCTTATTTTACGTATGAAATGCTGTTAAAATTGTAAATATTAGCACTTTTTACTTAATTTAGCCTGAAAGTGTCTTATTTTACGTATGAAATGCTGTTAAAATTGTAAATATTAGCACTTTTTACTTAATTTAGCCTGAAAGTGTCTTATTTTACGTATGAAATGCTGTTAAAATTGTAAATATTAGCACTTTTTACTTAATTTAGCCTGAAAGTGTCTTATTTTACGTATGAAATGCTGTTAAAATTGTAAATATTAGCACTTTTTACTTAATTTAGCCTGAAAGTGTCTTATTTTACGTATGAAATGCTGTTAAAATTGTAAATATTAGCACTTTTTACTTAATTTAGCCTGAAAGTGTCTTATTTTACGTATGAAATGCTGTTAAAATTGTAAATATTAGCACTTTTTACTTAATTTAGCCTGAAAGTGTCTTATTTTACGTATGAAATGCTGTTAAAATTGTAAATATTAGCACTTTTTACTTAATTTAGCCTGAAAGTGTCTTATTTTACGTATGAAATGCTGTTAAAATTGTAAATATTAGCACTTTTTACTTAATTTAGCCTGAAAGTGTCTTATTTTACGTATGAAATGCTGTTAAAATTGTAAATATTAGCACTTTTTACTTAATTTAGCCTGAAAGTGTCTTATTTTACGTATGAAATGCTGTTAAAATTGTAAATATTAGCACTTTTTACTTAATTTAGCCTGAAAGTGTCTTATTTTACGTATGAAATGCTGTTAAAATTGTAAATATTAGCACTTTTTACTTAATTTAGCCTGAAAGTGTCTTATTTTACGTATGAAATGCTGTTAAAATTGTAAATATTAGCACTTTTTACTTAATTTAGCCTGAAAGTGTCTTATTTTACGTATGAAATGCTGTTAAAATTGTAAATATTAGCACTTTTTACTTAATTTAGCCTGAAAGTGTCTTATTTTACGTATGAAATGCTGTTAAAATTGTAAATATTAGCACTTTTTACTTAATTTAGCCTGAAAGTGTCTTATTTTACGTATGAAATGCTGTTAAAATTGTAAATATTAGCACTTTTTACTTAATTTAGCCTGAAAGTGTCTTATTTTACGTATGAAATGCTGTTAAAATTGTAAATATTAGCACTTTTTACTTAATTTAGCCTGAAAGTGTCTTATTTTACGTATGAAATGCTGTTAAAATTGTAAATATTAGCACTTTTTACTTAATTTAGCCTGAAAGTGTCTTATTTTACGTATGAAATGCTGTTAAAATTGTAAATATTAGCACTTTTTACTTAATTTAGCCTGAAAGTGTCTTATTTTACGTATGAAATGCTGTTAAAATTGTAAATATTAGCACTTTTTACTTAATTTAGCCTGAAAGTGTCTTATTTTACGTATGAAATGCTGTTAAAATTGTAAATATTAGCACTTTTTACTTAATTTAGCCTGAAAGTGTCTTATTTTACGTATGAAATGCTGTTAAAATTGTAAATATTAGCACTTTTTACTTAATTTAGCCTGAAAGTGTCTTATTTTACGTATGAAATGCTGTTAAAATTGTAAATATTAGCACTTTTTACTTAATTTAGCCTGAAAGTGTCTTATTTTACGTATGAAATGCTGTTAAAATTGTAAATATTAGCACTTTTTACTTAATTTAGCCTGAAAGTGTCTTATTTTACGTATGAAATGCTGTTAAAATTGTAAATATTAGCACTTTTTACTTAATTTAGCCTGAAAGTGTCTTATTTTACGTATGAAATGCTGTTAAAATTGTAAATATTAGCACTTTTTACTTAATTTAGCCTGAAAGTGTCTTATTTTACGTATGAAATGCTGTTAAAATTGTAAATATTAGCACTTTTTACTTAATTTAGCCTGAAAGTGTCTTATTTTACGTATGAAATGCTGTTAAAATTGTAAATATTAGCACTTTTTACTTAATTTAGCCTGAAAGTGTCTTATTTTACGTATGAAATGCTGTTAAAATTGTAAATATTAGCACTTTTTACTTAATTTAGCCTGAAAGTGTCTTATTTTACGTATGAAATGCTGTTAAAATTGTAAATATTAGCACTTTTTACTTAATTTAGCCTGAAAGTGTCTTATTTTACGTATGAAATGCTGTTAAAATTGTAAATATTAGCACTTTTTACTTAATTTAGCCTGAAAGTGTCTTATTTTACGTATGAAATGCTGTTAAAATTGTAAATATTAGCACTTTTTACTTAATTTAGCCTGAAAGTGTCTTATTTTACGTATGAAATGCTGTTAAAATTGTAAATATTAGCACTTTTTACTTAATTTAGCCTGAAAGTGTCTTATTTTACGTATGAAATGCTGTTAAAATTGTAAATATTAGCACTTTTTACTTAATTTAGCCTGAAAGTGTCTTATTTTACGTATGAAATGCTGTTAAAATTGTAAATATTAGCACTTTTTACTTAATTTAGCCTGAAAGTGTCTTATTTTACGTATGAAATGCTGTTAAAATTGTAAATATTAGCACTTTTTACTTAATTTAGCCTGAAAGTGTCTTATTTTACGTATGAAATGCTGTTAAAATTGTAAATATTAGCACTTTTTACTTAATTTAGCCTGAAAGTGTCTTATTTTACGTATGAAATGCTGTTAAAATTGTAAATATTAGCACTTTTTACTTAATTTAGCCTGAAAGTGTCTTATTTTACGTATGAAATGCTGTTAAAATTGTAAATATTAGCACTTTTTACTTAATTTAGCCTGAAAGTGTCTTATTTTACGTATGAAATGCTGTTAAAATTGTAAATATTAGCACTTTTTACTTAATTTAGCCTGAAAGTGTCTTATTTTACGTATGAAATGCTGTTAAAATTGTAAATATTAGCACTTTTTACTTAATTTAGCCTGAAAGTGTCTTATTTTACGTATGAAATGCTGTTAAAATTGTAAATATTAGCACTTTTTACTTAATTTAGCCTGAAAGTGTCTTATTTTACGTATGAAATGCTGTTAAAATTGTAAATATTAGCACTTTTTACTTAATTTAGCCTGAAAGTGTCTTATTTTACGTATGAAATGCTGTTAAAATTGTAAATATTAGCACTTTTTACTTAATTTAGCCTGAAAGTGTCTTATTTTACGTATGAAATGCTGTTAAAATTGTAAATATTAGCACTTTTTACTTAATTTAGCCTGAAAGTGTCTTATTTTACGTATGAAATGCTGTTAAAATTGTAAATATTAGCACTTTTTACTTAATTTAGCCTGAAAGTGTCTTATTTTACGTATGAAATGCTGTTAAAATTGTAAATATTAGCACTTTTTACTTAATTTAGCCTGAAAGTGTCTTATTTTACGTATGAAATGCTGTTAAAATTGTAAATATTAGCACTTTTTACTTAATTTAGCCTGAAAGTGTCTTATTTTACGTATGAAATGCTGTTAAAATTGTAAATATTAGCACTTTTTACTTAATTTAGCCTGAAAGTGTCTTATTTTACGTATGAAATGCTGTTAAAATTGTAAATATTAGCACTTTTTACTTAATTTAGCCTGAAAGTGTCTTATTTTACGTATGAAATGCTGTTAAAATTGTAAATATTAGCACTTTTTACTTAATTTAGCCTGAAAGTGTCTTATTTTACGTATGAAATGCTGTTAAAATTGTAAATATTAGCACTTTTTACTTAATTTAGCCTGAAAGTGTCTTATTTTACGTATGAAATGCTGTTAAAATTGTAAATATTAGCACTTTTTACTTAATTTAGCCTGAAAGTGTCTTATTTTACGTATGAAATGCTGTTAAAATTGTAAATATTAGCACTTTTTACTTAATTTAGCCTGAAAGTGTCTTATTTTACGTATGAAATGCTGTTAAAATTGTAAATATTAGCACTTTTTACTTAATTTAGCCTGAAAGTGTCTTATTTTACGTATGAAATGCTGTTAAAATTGTAAATATTAGCACTTTTTACTTAATTTAGCCTGAAAGTGTCTTATTTTACGTATGAAATGCTGTTAAAATTGTAAATATTAGCACTTTTTACTTAATTTAGCCTGAAAGTGTCTTATTTTACGTATGAAATGCTGTTAAAATTGTAAATATTAGCACTTTTTACTTAATTTAGCCTGAAAGTGTCTTATTTTACGTATGAAATGCTGTTAAAATTGTAAATATTAGCACTTTTTACTTAATTTAGCCTGAAAGTGTCTTATTTTACGTATGAAATGCTGTTAAAATTGTAAATATTAGCACTTTTTACTTAATTTAGCCTGAAAGTGTCTTATTTTACGTATGAAATGCTGTTAAAATTGTAAATATTAGCACTTTTTACTTAATTTAGCCTGAAAGTGTCTTATTTTACGTATGAAATGCTGTTAAAATTGTAAATATTAGCACTTTTTACTTAATTTAGCCTGAAAGTGTCTTATTTTACGTATGAAATGCTGTTAAAATTGTAAATATTAGCACTTTTTACTTAATTTAGCCTGAAAGTGTCTTATTTTACGTATGAAATGCTGTTAAAATTGTAAATATTAGCACTTTTTACTTAATTTAGCCTGAAAGTGTCTTATTTTACGTATGAAATGCTGTTAAAATTGTAAATATTAGCACTTTTTACTTAATTTAGCCTGAAAGTGTCTTATTTTACGTATGAAATGCTGTTAAAATTGTAAATATTAGCACTTTTTACTTAATTTAGCCTGAAAGTGTCTTATTTTACGTATGAAATGCTGTTAAAATTGTAAATATTAGCACTTTTTACTTAATTTAGCCTGAAAGTGTCTTATTTTACGTATGAAATGCTGTTAAAATTGTAAATATTAGCACTTTTTACTTAATTTAGCCTGAAAGTGTCTTATTTTACGTATGAAATGCTGTTAAAATTGTAAATATTAGCACTTTTTACTTAATTTAGCCTGAAAGTGTCTTATTTTACGTATGAAATGCTGTTAAAATTGTAAATATTAGCACTTTTTACTTAATTTAGCCTGAAAGTGTCTTATTTTACGTATGAAATGCTGTTAAAATTGTAAATATTAGCACTTTTTACTTAATTTAGCCTGAAAGTGTCTTATTTTACGTATGAAATGCTGTTAAAATTGTAAATATTAGCACTTTTTACTTAATTTAGCCTGAAAGTGTCTTATTTTACGTATGAAATGCTGTTAAAATTGTAAATATTAGCACTTTTTACTTAATTTAGCCTGAAAGTGTCTTATTTTACGTATGAAATGCTGTTAAAATTGTAAATATTAGCACTTTTTACTTAATTTAGCCTGAAAGTGTCTTATTTTACGTATGAAATGCTGTTAAAATTGTAAATATTAGCACTTTTTACTTAATTTAGCCTGAAAGTGTCTTATTTTACGTATGAAATGCTGTTAAAATTGTAAATATTAGCACTTTTTACTTAATTTAGCCTGAAAGTGTCTTATTTTACGTATGAAATGCTGTTAAAATTGTAAATATTAGCACTTTTTACTTAATTTAGCCTGAAAGTGTCTTATTTTACGTATGAAATGCTGTTAAAATTGTAAATATTAGCACTTTTTACTTAATTTAGCCTGAAAGTGTCTTATTTTACGTATGAAATGCTGTTAAAATTGTAAATATTAGCACTTTTTACTTAATTTAGCCTGAAAGTGTCTTATTTTACGTATGAAATGCTGTTAAAATTGTAAATATTAGCACTTTTTACTTAATTTAGCCTGAAAGTGTCTTATTTTACGTATGAAATGCTGTTAAAATTGTAAATATTAGCACTTTTTACTTAATTTAGCCTGAAAGTGTCTTATTTTACGTATGAAATGCTGTTAAAATTGTAAATATTAGCACTTTTTACTTAATTTAGCCTGAAAGTGTCTTATTTTACGTATGAAATGCTGTTAAAATTGTAAATATTAGCACTTTTTACTTAATTTAGCCTGAAAGTGTCTTATTTTACGTATGAAATGCTGTTAAAATTGTAAATATTAGCACTTTTTACTTAATTTAGCCTGAAAGTGTCTTATTTTACGTATGAAATGCTGTTAAAATTGTAAATATTAGCACTTTTTACTTAATTTAGCCTGAAAGTGTCTTATTTTACGTATGAAATGCTGTTAAAATTGTAAATATTAGCACTTTTTACTTAATTTAGCCTGAAAGTGTCTTATTTTACGTATGAAATGCTGTTAAAATTGTAAATATTAGCACTTTTTACTTAATTTAGCCTGAAAGTGTCTTATTTTACGTATGAAATGCTGTTAAAATTGTAAATATTAGCACTTTTTACTTAATTTAGCCTGAAAGTGTCTTATTTTACGTATGAAATGCTGTTAAAATTGTAAATATTAGCACTTTTTACTTAATTTAGCCTGAAAGTGTCTTATTTTACGTATGAAATGCTGTTAAAATTGTAAATATTAGCACTTTTTACTTAATTTAGCCTGAAAGTGTCTTATTTTACGTATGAAATGCTGTTAAAATTGTAAATATTAGCACTTTTTACTTAATTTAGCCTGAAAGTGTCTTATTTTACGTATGAAATGCTGTTAAAATTGTAAATATTAGCACTTTTTACTTAATTTAGCCTGAAAGTGTCTTATTTTACGTATGAAATGCTGTTAAAATTGTAAATATTAGCACTTTTTACTTAATTTAGCCTGAAAGTGTCTTATTTTACGTATGAAATGCTGTTAAAATTGTAAATATTAGCACTTTTTACTTAATTTAGCCTGAAAGTGTCTTATTTTACGTATGAAATGCTGTTAAAATTGTAAATATTAGCACTTTTTACTTAATTTAGCCTGAAAGTGTCTTATTTTACGTATGAAATGCTGTTAAAATTGTAAATATTAGCACTTTTTACTTAATTTAGCCTGAAAGTGTCTTATTTTACGTATGAAATGCTGTTAAAATTGTAAATATTAGCACTTTTTACTTAATTTAGCCTGAAAGTGTCTTATTTTACGTATGAAATGCTGTTAAAATTGTAAATATTAGCACTTTTTACTTAATTTAGCCTGAAAGTGTCTTATTTTACGTATGAAATGCTGTTAAAATTGTAAATATTAGCACTTTTTACTTAATTTAGCCTGAAAGTGTCTTATTTTACGTATGAAATGCTGTTAAAATTGTAAATATTAGCACTTTTTACTTAATTTAGCCTGAAAGTGTCTTATTTTACGTATGAAATGCTGTTAAAATTGTAAATATTAGCACTTTTTACTTAATTTAGCCTGAAAGTGTCTTATTTTACGTATGAAATGCTGTTAAAATTGTAAATATTAGCACTTTTTACTTAATTTAGCCTGAAAGTGTCTTATTTTACGTATGAAATGCTGTTAAAATTGTAAATATTAGCACTTTTTACTTAATTTAGCCTGAAAGTGTCTTATTTTACGTATGAAATGCTGTTAAAATTGTAAATATTAGCACTTTTTACTTAATTTAGCCTGAAAGTGTCTTATTTTACGTATGAAATGCTGTTAAAATTGTAAATATTAGCACTTTTTACTTAATTTAGCCTGAAAGTGTCTTATTTTACGTATGAAATGCTGTTAAAATTGTAAATATTAGCACTTTTTACTTAATTTAGCCTGAAAGTGTCTTATTTTACGTATGAAATGCTGTTAAAATTGTAAATATTAGCACTTTTTACTTAATTTAGCCTGAAAGTGTCTTATTTTACGTATGAAATGCTGTTAAAATTGTAAATATTAGCACTTTTTACTTAATTTAGCCTGAAAGTGTCTTATTTTACGTATGAAATGCTGTTAAAATTGTAAATATTAGCACTTTTTACTTAATTTAGCCTGAAAGTGTCTTATTTTACGTATGAAATGCTGTTAAAATTGTAAATATTAGCACTTTTTACTTAATTTAGCCTGAAAGTGTCTTATTTTACGTATGAAATGCTGTTAAAATTGTAAATATTAGCACTTTTTACTTAATTTAGCCTGAAAGTGTCTTATTTTACGTATGAAATGCTGTTAAAATTGTAAATATTAGCACTTTTTACTTAATTTAGCCTGAAAGTGTCTTATTTTACGTATGAAATGCTGTTAAAATTGTAAATATTAGCACTTTTTACTTAATTTAGCCTGAAAGTGTCTTATTTTACGTATGAAATGCTGTTAAAATTGTAAATATTAGCACTTTTTACTTAATTTAGCCTGAAAGTGTCTTATTTTACGTATGAAATGCTGTTAAAATTGTAAATATTAGCACTTTTTACTTAATTTAGCCTGAAAGTGTCTTATTTTACGTATGAAATGCTGTTAAAATTGTAAATATTAGCACTTTTTACTTAATTTAGCCTGAAAGTGTCTTATTTTACGTATGAAATGCTGTTAAAATTGTAAATATTAGCACTTTTTACTTAATTTAGCCTGAAAGTGTCTTATTTTACGTATGAAATGCTGTTAAAATTGTAAATATTAGCACTTTTTACTTAATTTAGCCTGAAAGTGTCTTATTTTACGTATGAAATGCTGTTAAAATTGTAAATATTAGCACTTTTTACTTAATTTAGCCTGAAAGTGTCTTATTTTACGTATGAAATGCTGTTAAAATTGTAAATATTAGCACTTTTTACTTAATTTAGCCTGAAAGTGTCTTATTTTACGTATGAAATGCTGTTAAAATTGTAAATATTAGCACTTTTTACTTAATTTAGCCTGAAAGTGTCTTATTTTACGTATGAAATGCTGTTAAAATTGTAAATATTAGCACTTTTTACTTAATTTAGCCTGAAAGTGTCTTATTTTACGTATGAAATGCTGTTAAAATTGTAAATATTAGCACTTTTTACTTAATTTAGCCTGAAAGTGTCTTATTTTACGTATGAAATGCTGTTAAAATTGTAAATATTAGCACTTTTTACTTAATTTAGCCTGAAAGTGTCTTATTTTACGTATGAAATGCTGTTAAAATTGTAAATATTAGCACTTTTTACTTAATTTAGCCTGAAAGTGTCTTATTTTACGTATGAAATGCTGTTAAAATTGTAAATATTAGCACTTTTTACTTAATTTAGCCTGAAAGTGTCTTATTTTACGTATGAAATGCTGTTAAAATTGTAAATATTAGCACTTTTTACTTAATTTAGCCTGAAAGTGTCTTATTTTACGTATGAAATGCTGTTAAAATTGTAAATATTAGCACTTTTTACTTAATTTAGCCTGAAAGTGTCTTATTTTACGTATGAAATGCTGTTAAAATTGTAAATATTAGCACTTTTTACTTAATTTAGCCTGAAAGTGTCTTATTTTACGTATGAAATGCTGTTAAAATTGTAAATATTAGCACTTTTTACTTAATTTAGCCTGAAAGTGTCTTATTTTACGTATGAAATGCTGTTAAAATTGTAAATATTAGCACTTTTTACTTAATTTAGCCTGAAAGTGTCTTATTTTACGTATGAAATGCTGTTAAAATTGTAAATATTAGCACTTTTTACTTAATTTAGCCTGAAAGTGTCTTATTTTACGTATGAAATGCTGTTAAAATTGTAAATATTAGCACTTTTTACTTAATTTAGCCTGAAAGTGTCTTATTTTACGTATGAAATGCTGTTAAAATTGTAAATATTAGCACTTTTTACTTAATTTAGCCTGAAAGTGTCTTATTTTACGTATGAAATGCTGTTAAAATTGTAAATATTAGCACTTTTTACTTAATTTAGCCTGAAAGTGTCTTATTTTACGTATGAAATGCTGTTAAAATTGTAAATATTAGCACTTTTTACTTAATTTAGCCTGAAAGTGTCTTATTTTACGTATGAAATGCTGTTAAAATTGTAAATATTAGCACTTTTTACTTAATTTAGCCTGAAAGTGTCTTATTTTACGTATGAAATGCTGTTAAAATTGTAAATATTAGCACTTTTTACTTAATTTAGCCTGAAAGTGTCTTATTTTACGTATGAAATGCTGTTAAAATTGTAAATATTAGCACTTTTTACTTAATTTAGCCTGAAAGTGTCTTATTTTACGTATGAAATGCTGTTAAAATTGTAAATATTAGCACTTTTTACTTAATTTAGCCTGAAAGTGTCTTATTTTACGTATGAAATGCTGTTAAAATTGTAAATATTAGCACTTTTTACTTAATTTAGCCTGAAAGTGTCTTATTTTACGTATGAAATGCTGTTAAAATTGTAAATATTAGCACTTTTTACTTAATTTAGCCTGAAAGTGTCTTATTTTACGTATGAAATGCTGTTAAAATTGTAAATATTAGCACTTTTTACTTAATTTAGCCTGAAAGTGTCTTATTTTACGTATGAAATGCTGTTAAAATTGTAAATATTAGCACTTTTTACTTAATTTAGCCTGAAAGTGTCTTATTTTACGTATGAAATGCTGTTAAAATTGTAAATATTAGCACTTTTTACTTAATTTAGCCTGAAAGTGTCTTATTTTACGTATGAAATGCTGTTAAAATTGTAAATATTAGCACTTTTTACTTAATTTAGCCTGAAAGTGTCTTATTTTACGTATGAAATGCTGTTAAAATTGTAAATATTAGCACTTTTTACTTAATTTAGCCTGAAAGTGTCTTATTTTACGTATGAAATGCTGTTAAAATTGTAAATATTAGCACTTTTTACTTAATTTAGCCTGAAAGTGTCTTATTTTACGTATGAAATGCTGTTAAAATTGTAAATATTAGCACTTTTTACTTAATTTAGCCTGAAAGTGTCTTATTTTACGTATGAAATGCTGTTAAAATTGTAAATATTAGCACTTTTTACTTAATTTAGCCTGAAAGTGTCTTATTTTACGTATGAAATGCTGTTAAAATTGTAAATATTAGCACTTTTTACTTAATTTAGCCTGAAAGTGTCTTATTTTACGTATGAAATGCTGTTAAAATTGTAAATATTAGCACTTTTTACTTAATTTAGCCTGAAAGTGTCTTATTTTACGTATGAAATGCTGTTAAAATTGTAAATATTAGCACTTTTTACTTAATTTAGCCTGAAAGTGTCTTATTTTACGTATGAAATGCTGTTAAAATTGTAAATATTAGCACTTTTTACTTAATTTAGCCTGAAAGTGTCTTATTTTACGTATGAAATGCTGTTAAAATTGTAAATATTAGCACTTTTTACTTAATTTAGCCTGAAAGTGTCTTATTTTACGTATGAAATGCTGTTAAAATTGTAAATATTAGCACTTTTTACTTAATTTAGCCTGAAAGTGTCTTATTTTACGTATGAAATGCTGTTAAAATTGTAAATATTAGCACTTTTTACTTAATTTAGCCTGAAAGTGTCTTATTTTACGTATGAAATGCTGTTAAAATTGTAAATATTAGCACTTTTTACTTAATTTAGCCTGAAAGTGTCTTATTTTACGTATGAAATGCTGTTAAAATTGTAAATATTAGCACTTTTTACTTAATTTAGCCTGAAAGTGTCTTATTTTACGTATGAAATGCTGTTAAAATTGTAAATATTAGCACTTTTTACTTAATTTAGCCTGAAAGTGTCTTATTTTACGTATGAAATGCTGTTAAAATTGTAAATATTAGCACTTTTTACTTAATTTAGCCTGAAAGTGTCTTATTTTACGTATGAAATGCTGTTAAAATTGTAAATATTAGCACTTTTTACTTAATTTAGCCTGAAAGTGTCTTATTTTACGTATGAAATGCTGTTAAAATTGTAAATATTAGCACTTTTTACTTAATTTAGCCTGAAAGTGTCTTATTTTACGTATGAAATGCTGTTAAAATTGTAAATATTAGCACTTTTTACTTAATTTAGCCTGAAAGTGTCTTATTTTACGTATGAAATGCTGTTAAAATTGTAAATATTAGCACTTTTTACTTAATTTAGCCTGAAAGTGTCTTATTTTACGTATGAAATGCTGTTAAAATTGTAAATATTAGCACTTTTTACTTAATTTAGCCTGAAAGTGTCTTATTTTACGTATGAAATGCTGTTAAAATTGTAAATATTAGCACTTTTTACTTAATTTAGCCTGAAAGTGTCTTATTTTACGTATGAAATGCTGTTAAAATTGTAAATATTAGCACTTTTTACTTAATTTAGCCTGAAAGTGTCTTATTTTACGTATGAAATGCTGTTAAAATTGTAAATATTAGCACTTTTTACTTAATTTAGCCTGAAAGTGTCTTATTTTACGTATGAAATGCTGTTAAAATTGTAAATATTAGCACTTTTTACTTAATTTAGCCTGAAAGTGTCTTATTTTACGTATGAAATGCTGTTAAAATTGTAAATATTAGCACTTTTTACTTAATTTAGCCTGAAAGTGTCTTATTTTACGTATGAAATGCTGTTAAAATTGTAAATATTAGCACTTTTTACTTAATTTAGCCTGAAAGTGTCTTATTTTACGTATGAAATGCTGTTAAAATTGTAAATATTAGCACTTTTTACTTAATTTAGCCTGAAAGTGTCTTATTTTACGTATGAAATGCTGTTAAAATTGTAAATATTAGCACTTTTTACTTAATTTAGCCTGAAAGTGTCTTATTTTACGTATGAAATGCTGTTAAAATTGTAAATATTAGCACTTTTTACTTAATTTAGCCTGAAAGTGTCTTATTTTACGTATGAAATGCTGTTAAAATTGTAAATATTAGCACTTTTTACTTAATTTAGCCTGAAAGTGTCTTATTTTACGTATGAAATGCTGTTAAAATTGTAAATATTAGCACTTTTTACTTAATTTAGCCTGAAAGTGTCTTATTTTACGTATGAAATGCTGTTAAAATTGTAAATATTAGCACTTTTTACTTAATTTAGCCTGAAAGTGTCTTATTTTACGTATGAAATGCTGTTAAAATTGTAAATATTAGCACTTTTTACTTAATTTAGCCTGAAAGTGTCTTATTTTACGTATGAAATGCTGTTAAAATTGTAAATATTAGCACTTTTTACTTAATTTAGCCTGAAAGTGTCTTATTTTACGTATGAAATGCTGTTAAAATTGTAAATATTAGCACTTTTTACTTAATTTAGCCTGAAAGTGTCTTATTTTACGTATGAAATGCTGTTAAAATTGTAAATATTAGCACTTTTTACTTAATTTAGCCTGAAAGTGTCTTATTTTACGTATGAAATGCTGTTAAAATTGTAAATATTAGCACTTTTTACTTAATTTAGCCTGAAAGTGTCTTATTTTACGTATGAAATGCTGTTAAAATTGTAAATATTAGCACTTTTTACTTAATTTAGCCTGAAAGTGTCTTATTTTACGTATGAAATGCTGTTAAAATTGTAAATATTAGCACTTTTTACTTAATTTAGCCTGAAAGTGTCTTATTTTACGTATGAAATGCTGTTAAAATTGTAAATATTAGCACTTTTTACTTAATTTAGCCTGAAAGTGTCTTATTTTACGTATGAAATGCTGTTAAAATTGTAAATATTAGCACTTTTTACTTAATTTAGCCTGAAAGTGTCTTATTTTACGTATGAAATGCTGTTAAAATTGTAAATATTAGCACTTTTTACTTAATTTAGCCTGAAAGTGTCTTATTTTACGTATGAAATGCTGTTAAAATTGTAAATATTAGCACTTTTTACTTAATTTAGCCTGAAAGTGTCTTATTTTACGTATGAAATGCTGTTAAAATTGTAAATATTAGCACTTTTTACTTAATTTAGCCTGAAAGTGTCTTATTTTACGTATGAAATGCTGTTAAAATTGTAAATATTAGCACTTTTTACTTAATTTAGCCTGAAAGTGTCTTATTTTACGTATGAAATGCTGTTAAAATTGTAAATATTAGCACTTTTTACTTAATTTAGCCTGAAAGTGTCTTATTTTACGTATGAAATGCTGTTAAAATTGTAAATATTAGCACTTTTTACTTAATTTAGCCTGAAAGTGTCTTATTTTACGTATGAAATGCTGTTAAAATTGTAAATATTAGCACTTTTTACTTAATTTAGCCTGAAAGTGTCTTATTTTACGTATGAAATGCTGTTAAAATTGTAAATATTAGCACTTTTTTACTTAATTTAGCCTGAAAGTGTCTTATTTTACGTATGAAATGCTGTTAAAATTGTAAATATTAGCACTTTTTACTTAATTTAGCCTGAAAGTGTCTTATTTTACGTATGAAATGCTGTTAAAATTGTAAATATTAGCACTTTTTACTTAATTTAGCCTGAAAGTGTCTTATTTTACGTATGAAATGCTGTTAAAATTGTAAATATTAGCACTTTTTACTTAATTTAGCCTGAAAGTGTCTTATTTTACGTATGAAATGCTGTTAAAATTGTAAATATTAGCACTTTTTACTTAATTTAGCCTGAAAGTGTCTTATTTTACGTATGAAATGCTGTTAAAATTGTAAATATTAGCACTTTTTACTTAATTTAGCCTGAAAGTGTCTTATTTTACGTATGAAATGCTGTTAAAATTGTAAATATTAGCACTTTTTACTTAATTTAGCCTGAAAGTGTCTTATTTTACGTATGAAATGCTGTTAAAATTGTAAATATTAGCACTTTTTACTTAATTTAGCCTGAAAGTGTCTTATTTTACGTATGAAATGCTGTTAAAATTGTAAATATTAGCACTTTTTACTTAATTTAGCCTGAAAGTGTCTTATTTTACGTATGAAATGCTGTTAAAATTGTAAATATTAGCACTTTTTACTTAATTTAGCCTGAAAGTGTCTTATTTTACGTATGAAATGCTGTTAAAATTGTAAATATTAGCACTTTTTACTTAATTTAGCCTGAAAGTGTCTTATTTTACGTATGAAATGCTGTTAAAATTGTAAATATTAGCACTTTTTACTTAATTTAGCCTGAAAGTGTCTTATTTTACGTATGAAATGCTGTTAAAATTGTAAATATTAGCACTTTTTACTTAATTTAGCCTGAAAGTGTCTTATTTTACGTATGAAATGCTGTTAAAATTGTAAATATTAGCACTTTTTACTTAATTTAGCCTGAAAGTGTCTTATTTTACGTATGAAATGCTGTTAAAATTGTAAATATTAGCACTTTTTACTTAATTTAGCCTGAAAGTGTCTTATTTTACGTATGAAATGCTGTTAAAATTGTAAATATTAGCACTTTTTACTTAATTTAGCCTGAAAGTGTCTTATTTTACGTATGAAATGCTGTTAAAATTGTAAATATTAGCACTTTTTACTTAATTTAGCCTGAAAGTGTCTTATTTTACGTATGAAATGCTGTTAAAATTGTAAATATTAGCACTTTTTACTTAATTTAGCCTGAAAGTGTCTTATTTTACGTATGAAATGCTGTTAAAATTGTAAATATTAGCACTTTTTACTTAATTTAGCCTGAAAGTGTCTTATTTTACGTATGAAATGCTGTTAAAATTGTAAATATTAGCACTTTTTACTTAATTTAGCCTGAAAGTGTCTTATTTTACGTATGAAATGCTGTTAAAATTGTAAATATTAGCACTTTTTACTTAATTTAGCCTGAAAGTGTCTTATTTTACGTATGAAATGCTGTTAAAATTGTAAATATTAGCACTTTTTACTTAATTTAGCCTGAAAGTGTCTTATTTTACGTATGAAATGCTGTTAAAATTGTAAATATTAGCACTTTTTACTTAATTTAGCCTGAAAGTGTCTTATTTTACGTATGAAATGCTGTTAAAATTGTAAATATTAGCACTTTTTACTTAATTTAGCCTGAAAGTGTCTTATTTTACGTATGAAATGCTGTTAAAATTGTAAATATTAGCACTTTTTACTTAATTTAGCCTGAAAGTGTCTTATTTTACGTATGAAATGCTGTTAAAATTGTAAATATTAGCACTTTTTACTTAATTTAGCCTGAAAGTGTCTTATTTTACGTATGAAATGCTGTTAAAATTGTAAATATTAGCACTTTTTACTTAATTTAGCCTGAAAGTGTCTTATTTTACGTATGAAATGCTGTTAAAATTGTAAATATTAGCACTTTTTACTTAATTTAGCCTGAAAGTGTCTTATTTTACGTATGAAATGCTGTTAAAATTGTAAATATTAGCACTTTTTACTTAATTTAGCCTGAAAGTGTCTTATTTTACGTATGAAATGCTGTTAAAATTGTAAATATTAGCACTTTTTACTTAATTTAGCCTGAAAGTGTCTTATTTTACGTATGAAATGCTGTTAAAATTGTAAATATTAGCACTTTTTACTTAATTTAGCCTGAAAGTGTCTTATTTTACGTATGAAATGCTGTTAAAATTGTAAATATTAGCACTTTTTACTTAATTTAGCCTGAAAGTGTCTTATTTTACGTATGAAATGCTGTTAAAATTGTAAATATTAGCACTTTTTACTTAATTTAGCCTGAAAGTGTCTTATTTTACGTATGAAATGCTGTTAAAATTGTAAATATTAGCACTTTTTACTTAATTTAGCCTGAAAGTGTCTTATTTTACGTATGAAATGCTGTTAAAATTGTAAATATTAGCACTTTTTACTTAATTTAGCCTGAAAGTGTCTTATTTTACGTATGAAATGCTGTTAAAATTGTAAATATTAGCACTTTTTACTTAATTTAGCCTGAAAGTGTCTTATTTTACGTATGAAATGCTGTTAAAATTGTAAATATTAGCACTTTTTACTTAATTTAGCCTGAAAGTGTCTTATTTTACGTATGAAATGCTGTTAAAATTGTAAATATTAGCACTTTTTACTTAATTTAGCCTGAAAGTGTCTTATTTTACGTATGAAATGCTGTTAAAATTGTAAATATTAGCACTTTTTACTTAATTTAGCCTGAAAGTGTCTTATTTTACGTATGAAATGCTGTTAAAATTGTAAATATTAGCACTTTTTACTTAATTTAGCCTGAAAGTGTCTTATTTTACGTATGAAATGCTGTTAAAATTGTAAATATTAGCACTTTTTACTTAATTTAGCCTGAAAGTGTCTTATTTTACGTATGAAATGCTGTTAAAATTGTAAATATTAGCACTTTTTACTTAATTTAGCCTGAAAGTGTCTTATTTTACGTATGAAATGCTGTTAAAATTGTAAATATTAGCACTTTTTACTTAATTTAGCCTGAAAGTGTCTTATTTTACGTATGAAATGCTGTTAAAATTGTAAATATTAGCACTTTTTACTTAATTTAGCCTGAAAGTGTCTTATTTTACGTATGAAATGCTGTTAAAATTGTAAATATTAGCACTTTTTACTTAATTTAGCCTGAAAGTGTCTTATTTTACGTATGAAATGCTGTTAAAATTGTAAATATTAGCACTTTTTACTTAATTTAGCCTGAAAGTGTCTTATTTTACGTATGAAATGCTGTTAAAATTGTAAATATTAGCACTTTTTACTTAATTTAGCCTGAAAGTGTCTTATTTTACGTATGAAATGCTGTTAAAATTGTAAATATTAGCACTTTTTACTTAATTTAGCCTGAAAGTGTCTTATTTTACGTATGAAATGCTGTTAAAATTGTAAATATTAGCACTTTTTACTTAATTTAGCCTGAAAGTGTCTTATTTTACGTATGAAATGCTGTTAAAATTGTAAATATTAGCACTTTTTACTTAATTTAGCCTGAAAGTGTCTTATTTTACGTATGAAATGCTGTTAAAATTGTAAATATTAGCACTTTTTACTTAATTTAGCCTGAAAGTGTCTTATTTTACGTATGAAATGCTGTTAAAATTGTAAATATTAGCACTTTTTACTTAATTTAGCCTGAAAGTGTCTTATTTTACGTATGAAATGCTGTTAAAATTGTAAATATTAGCACTTTTTACTTAATTTAGCCTGAAAGTGTCTTATTTTACGTATGAAATGCTGTTAAAATTGTAAATATTAGCACTTTTTACTTAATTTAGCCTGAAAGTGTCTTATTTTACGTATGAAATGCTGTTAAAATTGTAAATATTAGCACTTTTTACTTAATTTAGCCTGAAAGTGTCTTATTTTACGTATGAAATGCTGTTAAAATTGTAAATATTAGCACTTTTTACTTAATTTAGCCTGAAAGTGTCTTATTTTACGTATGAAATGCTGTTAAAATTGTAAATATTAGCACTTTTTACTTAATTTAGCCTGAAAGTGTCTTATTTTACGTATGAAATGCTGTTAAAATTGTAAATATTAGCACTTTTTACTTAATTTAGCCTGAAAGTGTCTTATTTTACGTATGAAATGCTGTTAAAATTGTAAATATTAGCACTTTTTACTTAATTTAGCCTGAAAGTGTCTTATTTTACGTATGAAATGCTGTTAAAATTGTAAATATTAGCACTTTTTACTTAATTTAGCCTGAAAGTGTCTTATTTTACGTATGAAATGCTGTTAAAATTGTAAATATTAGCACTTTTTACTTAATTTAGCCTGAAAGTGTCTTATTTTACGTATGAAATGCTGTTAAAATTGTAAATATTAGCACTTTTTACTTAATTTAGCCTGAAAGTGTCTTATTTTACGTATGAAATGCTGTTAAAATTGTAAATATTAGCACTTTTTACTTAATTTAGCCTGAAAGTGTCTTATTTTACGTATGAAATGCTGTTAAAATTGTAAATATTAGCACTTTTTACTTAATTTAGCCTGAAAGTGTCTTATTTTACGTATGAAATGCTGTTAAAATTGTAAATATTAGCACTTTTTACTTAATTTAGCCTGAAAGTGTCTTATTTTACGTATGAAATGCTGTTAAAATTGTAAATATTAGCACTTTTTACTTAATTTAGCCTGAAAGTGTCTTATTTTACGTATGAAATGCTGTTAAAATTGTAAATATTAGCACTTTTTACTTAATTTAGCCTGAAAGTGTCTTATTTTACGTATGAAATGCTGTTAAAATTGTAAATATTAGCACTTTTTACTTAATTTAGCCTGAAAGTGTCTTATTTTACGTATGAAATGCTGTTAAAATTGTAAATATTAGCACTTTTTACTTAATTTAGCCTGAAAGTGTCTTATTTTACGTATGAAATGCTGTTAAAATTGTAAATATTAGCACTTTTTACTTAATTTAGCCTGAAAGTGTCTTATTTTACGTATGAAATGCTGTTAAAATTGTAAATATTAGCACTTTTTACTTAATTTAGCCTGAAAGTGTCTTATTTTACGTATGAAATGCTGTTAAAATTGTAAATATTAGCACTTTTTACTTAATTTAGCCTGAAAGTGTCTTATTTTACGTATGAAATGCTGTTAAAATTGTAAATATTAGCACTTTTTACTTAATTTAGCCTGAAAGTGTCTTATTTTACGTATGAAATGCTGTTAAAATTGTAAATATTAGCACTTTTTACTTAATTTAGCCTGAAAGTGTCTTATTTTACGTATGAAATGCTGTTAAAATTGTAAATATTAGCACTTTTTACTTAATTTAGCCTGAAAGTGTCTTATTTTACGTATGAAATGCTGTTAAAATTGTAAATATTAGCACTTTTTACTTAATTTAGCCTGAAAGTGTCTTATTTTACGTATGAAATGCTGTTAAAATTGTAAATATTAGCACTTTTTACTTAATTTAGCCTGAAAGTGTCTTATTTTACGTATGAAATGCTGTTAAAATTGTAAATATTAGCACTTTTTACTTAATTTAGCCTGAAAGTGTCTTATTTTACGTATGAAATGCTGTTAAAATTGTAAATATTAGCACTTTTTACTTAATTTAGCCTGAAAGTGTCTTATTTTACGTATGAAATGCTGTTAAAATTGTAAATATTAGCACTTTTTTACTTAATTTAGCCTGAAAGTGTCTTATTTTACGTATGAAATGCTGTTAAAATTGTAAATATTAGCACTTTTTACTTAATTTAGCCTGAAAGTGTCTTATTTTACGTATGAAATGCTGTTAAAATTGTAAATATTAGCACTTTTTACTTAATTTAGCCTGAAAGTGTCTTATTTTACGTATGAAATGCTGTTAAAATTGTAAATATTAGCACTTTTTACTTAATTTAGCCTGAAAGTGTCTTATTTTACGTATGAAATGCTGTTAAAATTGTAAATATTAGCACTTTTTTACTTAATTTAGCCTGAAAGTGTCTTATTTTACGTATGAAATGCTGTTAAAATTGTAAATATTAGCACTTTTTACTTAATTTAGCCTGAAAGTGTCTTATTTTACGTATGAAATGCTGTTAAAATTGTAAATATTAGCACTTTTTACTTAATTTAGCCTGAAAGTGTCTTATTTTACGTATGAAATGCTGTTAAAATTGTAAATATTAGCACTTTTTACTTAATTTAGCCTGAAAGTGTCTTATTTTACGTATGAAATGCTGTTAAAATTGTAAATATTAGCACTTTTTACTTAATTTAGCCTGAAAGTGTCTTATTTTACGTATGAAATGCTGTTAAAATTGTAAATATTAGCACTTTTTACTTAATTTAGCCTGAAAGTGTCTTATTTTACGTATGAAATGCTGTTAAAATTGTAAATATTAGCACTTTTTACTTAATTTAGCCTGAAAGTGTCTTATTTTACGTATGAAATGCTGTTAAAATTGTAAATATTAGCACTTTTTACTTAATTTAGCCTGAAAGTGTCTTATTTTACGTATGAAATGCTGTTAAAATTGTAAATATTAGCACTTTTTACTTAATTTAGCCTGAAAGTGTCTTATTTTACGTATGAAATGCTGTTAAAATTGTAAATATTAGCACTTTTTACTTAATTTAGCCTGAAAGTGTCTTATTTTACGTATGAAATGCTGTTAAAATTGTAAATATTAGCACTTTTTACTTAATTTAGCCTGAAAGTGTCTTATTTTACGTATGAAATGCTGTTAAAATTGTAAATATTAGCACTTTTTACTTAATTTAGCCTGAAAGTGTCTTATTTTACGTATGAAATGCTGTTAAAATTGTAAATATTAGCACTTTTTACTTAATTTAGCCTGAAAGTGTCTTATTTTACGTATGAAATGCTGTTAAAATTGTAAATATTAGCACTTTTTACTTAATTTAGCCTGAAAGTGTCTTATTTTACGTATGAAATGCTGTTAAAATTGTAAATATTAGCACTTTTTACTTAATTTAGCCTGAAAGTGTCTTATTTTACGTATGAAATGCTGTTAAAATTGTAAATATTAGCACTTTTTACTTAATTTAGCCTGAAAGTGTCTTATTTTACGTATGAAATGCTGTTAAAATTGTAAATATTAGCACTTTTTACTTAATTTAGCCTGAAAGTGTCTTATTTTACGTATGAAATGCTGTTAAAATTGTAAATATTAGCACTTTTTACTTAATTTAGCCTGAAAGTGTCTTATTTTACGTATGAAATGCTGTTAAAATTGTAAATATTAGCACTTTTTACTTAATTTAGCCTGAAAGTGTCTTATTTTACGTATGAAATGCTGTTAAAATTGTAAATATTAGCACTTTTTACTTAATTTAGCCTGAAAGTGTCTTATTTTACGTATGAAATGCTGTTAAAATTGTAAATATTAGCACTTTTTACTTAATTTAGCCTGAAAGTGTCTTATTTTACGTATGAAATGCTGTTAAAATTGTAAATATTAGCACTTTTTACTTAATTTAGCCTGAAAGTGTCTTATTTTACGTATGAAATGCTGTTAAAATTGTAAATATTAGCACTTTTTACTTAATTTAGCCTGAAAGTGTCTTATTTTACGTATGAAATGCTGTTAAAATTGTAAATATTAGCACTTTTTACTTAATTTAGCCTGAAAGTGTCTTATTTTACGTATGAAATGCTGTTAAAATTGTAAATATTAGCACTTTTTACTTAATTTAGCCTGAAAGTGTCTTATTTTACGTATGAAATGCTGTTAAAATTGTAAATATTAGCACTTTTTACTTAATTTAGCCTGAAAGTGTCTTATTTTACGTATGAAATGCTGTTAAAATTGTAAATATTAGCACTTTTTACTTAATTTAGCCTGAAAGTGTCTTATTTTACGTATGAAATGCTGTTAAAATTGTAAATATTAGCACTTTTTACTTAATTTAGCCTGAAAGTGTCTTATTTTACGTATGAAATGCTGTTAAAATTGTAAATATTAGCACTTTTTACTTAATTTAGCCTGAAAGTGTCTTATTTTACGTATGAAATGCTGTTAAAATTGTAAATATTAGCACTTTTTACTTAATTTAGCCTGAAAGTGTCTTATTTTACGTATGAAATGCTGTTAAAATTGTAAATATTAGCACTTTTTACTTAATTTAGCCTGAAAGTGTCTTATTTTACGTATGAAATGCTGTTAAAATTGTAAATATTAGCACTTTTTACTTAATTTAGCCTGAAAGTGTCTTATTTTACGTATGAAATGCTGTTAAAATTGTAAATATTAGCACTTTTTACTTAATTTAGCCTGAAAGTGTCTTATTTTACGTATGAAATGCTGTTAAAATTGTAAATATTAGCACTTTTTACTTAATTTAGCCTGAAAGTGTCTTATTTTACGTATGAAATGCTGTTAAAATTGTAAATATTAGCACTTTTTACTTAATTTAGCCTGAAAGTGTCTTATTTTACGTATGAAATGCTGTTAAAATTGTAAATATTAGCACTTTTTACTTAATTTAGCCTGAAAGTGTCTTATTTTACGTATGAAATGCTGTTAAAATTGTAAATATTAGCACTTTTTACTTAATTTAGCCTGAAAGTGTCTTATTTTACGTATGAAATGCTGTTAAAATTGTAAATATTAGCACTTTTTACTTAATTTAGCCTGAAAGTGTCTTATTTTACGTATGAAATGCTGTTAAAATTGTAAATATTAGCACTTTTTACTTAATTTAGCCTGAAAGTGTCTTATTTTACGTATGAAATGCTGTTAAAATTGTAAATATTAGCACTTTTTACTTAATTTAGCCTGAAAGTGTCTTATTTTACGTATGAAATGCTGTTAAAATTGTAAATATTAGCACTTTTTTACTTAATTTAGCCTGAAAGTGTCTTATTTTACGTATGAAATGCTGTTAAAATTGTAAATATTAGCACTTTTTACTTAATTTAGCCTGAAAGTGTCTTATTTTACGTATGAAATGCTGTTAAAATTGTAAATATTAGCACTTTTTACTTAATTTAGCCTGAAAGTGTCTTATTTTACGTATGAAATGCTGTTAAAATTGTAAATATTAGCACTTTTTACTTAATTTAGCCTGAAAGTGTCTTATTTTACGTATGAAATGCTGTTAAAATTGTAAATATTAGCACTTTTTACTTAATTTAGCCTGAAAGTGTCTTATTTTACGTATGAAATGCTGTTAAAATTGTAAATATTAGCACTTTTTACTTAATTTAGCCTGAAAGTGTCTTATTTTACGTATGAAATGCTGTTAAAATTGTAAATATTAGCACTTTTTACTTAATTTAGCCTGAAAGTGTCTTATTTTACGTATGAAATGCTGTTAAAATTGTAAATATTAGCACTTTTTACTTAATTTAGCCTGAAAGTGTCTTATTTTACGTATGAAATGCTGTTAAAATTGTAAATATTAGCACTTTTTACTTAATTTAGCCTGAAAGTGTCTTATTTTACGTATGAAATGCTGTTAAAATTGTAAATATTAGCACTTTTTACTTAATTTAGCCTGAAAGTGTCTTATTTTACGTATGAAATGCTGTTAAAATTGTAAATATTAGCACTTTTTACTTAATTTAGCCTGAAAGTGTCTTATTTTACGTATGAAATGCTGTTAAAATTGTAAATATTAGCACTTTTTACTTAATTTAGCCTGAAAGTGTCTTATTTTACGTATGAAATGCTGTTAAAATTGTAAATATTAGCACTTTTACTTAATTTAGCCTGAAAGTGTCTTATTTTACGTATGAAATGCTGTTAAAATTGTAAATATTAGCACTTTTTACTTAATTTAGCCTGAAAGTGTCTTATTTTACGTATGAAATGCTGTTAAAATTGTAAATATTAGCACTTTTTACTTAATTTAGCCTGAAAGTGTCTTATTTTACGTATGAAATGCTGTTAAAATTGTAAATATTAGCACTTTTTACTTAATTTAGCCTGAAAGTGTCTTATTTTACGTATGAAATGCTGTTAAAATTGTAAATATTAGCACTTTTTACTTAATTTAGCCTGAAAGTGTCTTATTTTACGTATGAAATGCTGTTAAAATTGTAAATATTAGCACTTTTTACTTAATTTAGCCTGAAAGTGTCTTATTTTACGTATGAAATGCTGTTAAAATTGTAAATATTAGCACTTTTTACTTAATTTAGCCTGAAAGTGTCTTATTTTACGTATGAAATGCTGTTAAAATTGTAAATATTAGCACTTTTTACTTAATTTAGCCTGAAAGTGTCTTATTTTACGTATGAAATGCTGTTAAAATTGTAAATATTAGCACTTTTTACTTAATTTAGCCTGAAAGTGTCTTATTTTACGTATGAAATGCTGTTAAAATTGTAAATATTAGCACTTTTTACTTAATTTAGCCTGAAAGTGTCTTATTTTACGTATGAAATGCTGTTAAAATTGTAAATATTAGCACTTTTTACTTAATTTAGCCTGAAAGTGTCTTATTTTACGTATGAAATGCTGTTAAAATTGTAAATATTAGCACTTTTTACTTAATTTAGCCTGAAAGTGTCTTATTTTACGTATGAAATGCTGTTAAAATTGTAAATATTAGCACTTTTTACTTAATTTAGCCTGAAAGTGTCTTATTTTACGTATGAAATGCTGTTAAAATTGTAAATATTAGCACTTTTTTACTTAATTTAGCCTGAAAGTGTCTTATTTTACGTATGAAATGCTGTTAAAATTGTAAATATTAGCACTTTTTACTTAATTTAGCTGAAAGTGTCTTATTTTACGTATGAAATGCTGTTAAAATTGTAAATATTAGCACTTTTTACTTAATTTAGCCTGAAAGTGTCTTATTTTACGTATGAAATGCTGTTAAAATTGTAAATATTAGCACTTTTTACTTAATTTAGCCTGAAAGTGTCTTATTTTACGTATGAAATGCTGTTAAAATTGTAAATATTAGCACTTTTTACTTAATTTAGCCTGAAAGTGTCTTATTTTACGTATGAAATGCTGTTAAAATTGTAAATATTAGCACTTTTTACTTAATTTAGCCTGAAAGTGTCTTATTTTACGTATGAAATGCTGTTAAAATTGTAAATATTAGCACTTTTTACTTAATTTAGCCTGAAAGTGTCTTATTTTACGTATGAAATGCTGTTAAAATTGTAAATATTAGCACTTTTTTACTTAATTTAGCCTGAAAGTGTCTTATTTTACGTATGAAATGCTGTTAAAATTGTAAATATTAGCACTTTTTACTTAATTTAGCCTGAAAGTGTCTTATTTTACGTATGAAATGCTGTTAAAATTGTAAATATTAGCACTTTTTACTTAATTTAGCCTGAAAGTGTCTTATTTTACGTATGAAATGCTGTTAAAATTGTAAATATTAGCACTTTTTACTTAATTTAGCCTGAAAGTGTCTTATTTTACGTATGAAATGCTGTTAAAATTGTAAATATTAGCACTTTTTACTTAATTTAGCCTGAAAGTGTCTTATTTTACGTATGAAATGCTGTTAAAATTGTAAATATTAGCACTTTTTACTTAATTTAGCCTGAAAGTGTCTTATTTACGTATGAAATGCTGTTAAAATTGTAAATATTAGCACTTTTTACTTAATTTAGCCTGAAAGTGTCTTATTTTACGTATGAAATGCTGTTAAAATTGTAAATATTAGCACTTTTTACTTAATTTAGCCTGAAAGTGTCTTATTTTACGTATGAAATGCTGTTAAAATTGTAAATATTAGCACTTTTTACTTAATTTAGCCTGAAAGTGTCTTATTTTACGTATGAAATGCTGTTAAAATTGTAAATATTAGCACTTTTTACTTAATTTAGCCTGAAAGTGTCTTATTTTACGTATGAAATGCTGTTAAAATTGTAAATATTAGCACTTTTTTACTTAATTTAGCCTGAAAGTGTCTTATTTTACGTATGAAATGCGGTTAAAATTGTAAATATTAGCACTTTTTACTTAATTTAGCCTGAAAGTGTCTTATTTTACGTATGAAATGCTGTTAAAATTGTAAATATTAGCACTTTTTACTTAATTTAGCCTGAAAGTGTCTTATTTTACGTATGAAATGCTGTTAAAATTGTAAATATTAGCACTTTTTACTTAATTTAGCCTGAAAGTGTCTTATTTTACGTATGAAATGCTGTTAAAATTGTAAATATTAGCACTTTTTTACTTAATTTAGCCTGAAAGTGTCTTATTTTACGTATGAAATGCTGTTAAAATTGTAATATTAGCACTTTTTACTTAATTTAGCCTGAAAGTGTCTTATTTTACGTATGAAATGCGGTTAAAATTGTAAATATTAGCACTTTTTACTTAATTTAGCCTGAAAGTGTCTTATTTTACGTATGAAATGCTGTTAAAATTGTAAATATTAGCACTTTTTACTTAATTTAGCCTGAAAGTGTCTTATTTTACGTATGAAATGCTGTTAAAATTGTAAATATTAGCACTTTTTTACTTAATTTAGCCTGAAAGTGTCTTATTTTACGTATGAAATGCTGTTAAAATTGTAAATATTAGCACTTTTTACTTAATTTAGCCTGAAAGTGTCTTATTTTACGTATGAAATGCTGTTAAAATTGTAAATATTAGCACTTTTTACTTAATTTAGCCTGAAAGTGTCTTATTTTACGTATGAAATGCGTTTAAAATTGTAAATATTAGCACTTTTTACTTAATTTAGCCTGAAAGTGTCTTATTTTACGTATGAAATGCTGTTAAAATTGTAAATATTAGCACTTTTTACTTAATTTAGCCTGAAAGTGTCTTATTTTACGTATGAAATGCGGTTAAAATTGTAAATATTAGCACTTTTTACTTAATTTAGCCTGAAAGTGTCTTATTTTACGTATGAAATGCTGTTAAAATTGTAAATATTAGCACTTTTTACTTAATTTAGCCTGAAAGTGTCTTATTTTACGTATGAAATGCTGTTAAAATTATAAATATTAGCACTTTTTACTTAATTTAGCCTGAAAGTGTCTTATTTTACGTATGAAATGCTGTTAAAATTGTAAATATTAGCACTTTTTACTTAATTTAGCCTGAAAGTGTCTTATTTTACGTATGAAATGCTGTTAAATTGTAAATATTAGCACTTTTTTACTTAATTTAGCCTGAAAGTGTCTTATTTTACGTATGAAATGCTGTTTAAATTGTTAATTATATCACTTTTTTACTTAATTTAGCCTGAAAGTGTCTTATTTTACGTATGAAATGCTGTTAAAATTGTAAATATTAGCACTTTTTTACTTAATTTAGCCTGAAAGTGTCTTATTTTACGTATGAAATGCTGTTAAAATTGTAAATATTAGCACTTTTTACTTAATTTAGCCTGAAAGTGTCTTATTTTACGTATGAAATGCTGTTAAAATGTAAATTTAGCACTTTTTACTTAATTTAGCCTGAAATTCTTGTATTTTACACGTATGAAATGCTGTTAAAATTGTAAATATTAGCACTTTTTACTTAATTTAGCCTGAAAGTGTCTTATTATACGTATGAAATGCTGTTAAAATTGTAAATATTAGCACTTTTTACTTAATTTAGCCTGAAAGTGTCTTATTTTACGTATGAAATGCTGTTAAAATTGTAAATATTAGCACTTTTTACTTAGCCTGAAAGTGTCTTATTTTACGTATGAAATGCGGTTAAAATTGTAAATATTAGCACTTTTTACTTAATTTAGCCTGAAAGTGTCTTATTTTACGTATGAAATGCTGTTAAAATTGTAAATATTAGCACTTTTTACTTAATTTAGCCTGAAAGTGTCTTATTTTACGTATGAAATGCTGTTAAAATTGTAAATATTAGCACTTTTTACTTAATTTAGCCTGAAAGTGTCTCTATTTTACGTATGAAATGCTTGGTTAAAATTGTAAATATTAGCACTTTTTACTTAATTTAGCCTGAAAGTGTCTTATTTTACGTATTGAAATGCGGTTTAAAATTGTAAATATTACCACTTTTTTACTTAATTTAGCCTGAAAGTGTCTTATTTTACGTATGAAATGCTGTTAAAATTGTAAATATTAGCACTTTTTACTTAATTTAGCCTGAAAGTGTCTTATTTTTACGTATGAAATGCTGTTAAAATTGTAAATATTAGCACTTTTTACTTAATTTAGCCTGAAAGTGTCTTATTTTACGTATGAAATGCTGTTTAAAATTGTATAAATATTAGCACTTTTACTTAATTTAGCCTGAAAAGTGTCTTATTTTACGTTATGAAATGCTGTTAAAATTGTAAATATTTAGCACTTTTTACTTAATTTAGCCTGAAAGTGTCTTATTTTACGTATGAAATGCTGTTAAAATGTAAATATAGCACTTTTTTACTTAATTAGCCTGAAAGTGTCTTATTTTACGTATGAAATGCTGGTTAAAATTATAAATATTAGCACTTTTTTACTTAATTTAGCCTGAAAGTGTCTTATTTTACGTTATGAAATGCGGTTTAAAATTGTAAATATTAGCACTTTTTACTTAATTTAGCCTGAAAGTGTCTTATTTTACGTATGAAATGCTGGTTTAAAATTGTAAATATTAGCACTTTTTACTTAATTTAGCCTGAAAAGTGTCTTATTTTAACGTGATGAAATGCTGTTAAAATTGTAAATATTAGCACTTTTTACTTAATTTAGCCTGAAAGTGTCTTATTTTACGTATGAAATGCTGTTAAAATTGTAAATATTAGCACTTTTTTACTTAATTTAGCCTGAAAGTGTCTTATTTTACGTATGAAATGCTGTTAAAATTGTAAATATTAGCACTTTTTTACTTAATTTAGCCTGAAAGTGTCTTATTTTACGTATGAAATGCTGTTAAAATTGTAAATATTAGCACTTTTTACTTAATTTAGCCTGAAAGTGTCTTATTTTACGTATGAAATGCTGTTCAATTGTTAATATTAGCACTTTTTACTTAATTTAGCCTGAAAGTGTCTTATTTTACGTATGAAATGCTGTTAAAATTGTAAATATTAGCACTTTTTACTTAATTTAGCCTGAAAGTGTCTTTTTTTACGTATGAAATGCTGTTAAAATTGTAAATATTAGCACTTTTTACTTAATTTAGCCTGAAAGTGTCTTATTTTACGTATTGCTGTTAAAATTGTTATTAGCAATTTTTTACTTAATTTAGCCTGAAAGTGTCTTATTTTACGTATGAAATGCTGTTAAAATTGTAAATATTAGCACTTTTTACTTAATTTAGCCTGAAAGTGTCTTATTTTACGTATGAAATGCTGTTTTTTAGCACTTTTTCTTAATTTAGCCTGAAAGTGTCTTATTTTACGTATGAAATGCGGTTTTGTATATTAGCACTTTTTACTTAATTTAGCCTGAAGTGTCTTATTTTACGTATGAAATGCTGTTAAATTTTATTAGCACTTTTTACTTAATTTAGCCTGAAAGTGTCTTATTTTACGTATGAAATGCTGTTAAAGTATAAATATTAGCACTTTTTACTTAATTTAGCCTGAAAGTGTCTTATTTTACGTATGAAATGCGGTTAAAATTGTAAATATTAGCACTTTTTTACTTAATTTAGCCTGAAAGTGTCTTATTTACGTATGAAATGCTGTTAAATTGTAAATATTAGCACTTTTTACTTAATTTAGCCTGAAAGTGTCTTATTTTACGTATGAAATGCGTTAAAATTGTAAATATTAGCACTTTTTACTTAATTTAGCCTGAAAGTGTCTTATTTTACGTATGAAATGCTGTTCAAATTGTAAAAATTAGCACTTTTTTACTTAATTTAGCCTGAAAGTGTCTTATTTTACGTATGAAATGCTGTTAAATTGTAAATATTAGCACTTTTTACTTAATTTAGCCTGAAAGTGTCTTATTTTACGTATGAAATGCTGTTAAAATTGTAAATATTAGCACTTTTTACTTAATTTAGCCTGAAAGTGTCTTATTTTACGTATGAAATGCTGTTAAAAATTGTAATATTAGCACTTTTTTACTTAATTTAGCCTGAAAGTGTCTTATTTTACGTATGAAATGCTGTTAAATTGTAAATATTAGCACTTTTTACTTAATTTAGCCTGAAAGTGTCTTATTTTACGTATGAAATGCTGTTAAATTGTAAAATATTAGCACTTTTTTACTTAATTTAGCCTGAAAGTGTCTTATTTTACGTATGAAATGCTGTTAAAATTGTAAATATTAGCACTTTTTACTTAATTTAGCCTGAAAGTGTCTTATTTTACGTATGAAATGCTGTAAAATTGTAAATATTAGCACTTTTTACTTAATTTAGCCTGAAAGTGTCTTATTTTACGTATGAAATGCTGTTAAAATTGTAAATATTAGCACTTTTTTACTTAATTTAGCCTGAAAGTGTCTTATTTTACGTATGAAATGCTGTTAAAATTGTAATATTAGCACTTTTTACTTAATTTAGCCTGAAAGTGTCTTATTTTACGTATGAAATGCTGTTAAAATTGTAAATATTAGCACTTTTTACTTAATTTAGCCTGAAAGTGTCTTATTTTACGTATGAAATGCTGTTAAAATTGTAAATATTAGCACTTTTTTTTACTTAATTTAGCCTGAAAGTGTCTTATTTTTACGTATGAAATGCTGTTAAAATTGTAAATATTAGCACTTTTTTA